>NW_026885141.1:0-62063 GCF_032173495.1 Musca vetustissima | reverse complement strand
AAAAATAACATTTTTGGTCCATTTTCAATAGGGGGACACCTATTCATTGGCCAGAAACGGACCTACATGGAAAATTTCGTGACAATTGGTTCATAACTGTGGCTTGTATTGTGCTTAAAAATTAAAATGGACAAGCGGGCGTAAGGACACACATGTCAAGATCGACTCGGCTAATGAAGATATGATGAACGGTATACTAAAATATTTCGTGACGTCACAAACTCTTGGGACACGCTAGGCTATAATAGCCTGATAACATAGTTGTGAAAGGTATAAACTCTACATTCTTTACGAAGTGGTAACCCCAATTTTTGGTATTTAAGGGAACCCCCCCCCATTCTCGATTTTTTATTTTTAAGATTTTAAATGGGCTGGTAAATGAATACCAATACTTGTTAAGGTTTGTAACTTTGCACATATATATTTGAAGATTTCAAAAGGAAGAAAAATAATTTACGAAAAAATTTTGTTGTTGTTTTTTGTGATCAAAGAAAAGTCCTTATTTTTGATGGCGGGCATGATAACTCCTCACCGAAAATTCCAACGGTGTTGGAAAGAGTACATGTCTGGCTCTCGTATGAACTAGGATTATTGACCTCGCTCTAAAATTAACAAAATGGCGGACCTTTGAAAAAATATTTTTGGAAAATCGTCAATTTTTTACCAAAAACCAAGTTAAAAAATAAGGAAGATCTTAACCGATTGGCTTTATCCTAGTTCATACGATAGCTATACACTCACAGAGAAACGTGTAAAAATTTGAAATCGATTGGGTTATTAGTTTTTGAGTTATCGTGCCCGCCATTCGCAAAAAAATGTTTAGAGAAAAACGCGTTTAAAGTTTGAGAAGCCCTTCAGCCGTCACTTGATGCTGACACAATAAATCGGCTATATCTTCAAGAGTTCTTGAGATTTTAACTTGAAATTTTGCAGGGACATTCTTGAATTAGTGTAGATTGGAATTAAGTCAACAAAAATTTTGACCCCGAGAATGGGGGGGGTCCCCTTAAAGGAGTTTTGCTATGGATGGGCGAACTATATGATACCCTTTACAACTTAGTCTAGACGCATGCTAACAGACCTCGTATTTTTGAAGGACCATTGACATGAAATTTGCCTAAATTAAGCATAGATCTGTGTCTACATGTGAGCCGACTTAACCCTAAGATCAATAACCGGGTACATTTGTACCCTTTTATACCCTCCACCATAGTTTGGAGGGTATATTAACTTTGTTTTTACGTAAATTTTGCGCAAATTTGCGCTTGTCCTGTCTGTTGTAACCTGTACCAGTGTGTCAAAGAGTATAAAAATTAAATATTGAAAGTTAATATCCTACTCAGACATTGGATTTATTCCTAGGATGCTTGCACTGTATCGTTCCAAAGTTGCGAAATATAGTTTAAAATTTAGTTTAAAATGTGGACATAGTCCTCCTATAACAGTTCCGCTTAACTGTATGTATCAACAATCTTAACGCTATTAAAAATTAAGAAGGTACCATTTTAATTATACCCTCTGCATTATACTAATAAGGGAGTTTTAGACAATTTGGACACGAGTCACTTCGGTCAGTTGAAATTTTGCAAATCAAAAAGTGTCGACGTTATCATTATACCCTTCACCACACTGTGGTACATGGTATTATGTCTTTGTGCATATGTTTGTAACAGGCGAAAGGAATCAAGATACACCCATGGTTCCTTTTGAGAATATGCATATAATCACTTTTTAAGTCGATTTATGCATGTCCGTCTGTCCATCCGTCTGTCTGTCCATGTTAAATTGTAAACAAAGTACAGGTCGCATTTATTATCCGAATTGGATGAAATTTGGCATACGTCACTTATTTGGCATAAGGACGAACCCTATTGAAATTGGGAAAAATCGGTTCAGATTTAGATATAGCTCCCATATATATTTTCGTCCGATTTAAGGTAAATGGTGCACCAAAGTCCCTATATATCTTTTGATTTGCACGAAATTTGGCACAGCGTACTTAATTAAGCCTAGAATTATGTGTGCTTAGTGTCATAAAAATCGGTTCAAATTTATACATAGCTCCCATATATATTTTCGTCCGATTTAAGGTAAATGGTGCACCAAAGTCCATATATATCATTCGATTTGCACGAAATTTGGCGTACTTAATTAAGCCTAAAATGGTGTGTGCTAAGTTCCATAAAAATCGGTTCAGATTTATATATAGCACCCATATAAATGTCCCTAAATATCTTTCGATTTGCACGAAATTTGGCACAGCGTACTGAAATAAGCCTAGAATGATGTGTGCTAAGATTCGTGAAAATCGGTTCAGATTTAGATATAGCTCCCATATATAGTTTCGTCCGATTTAAGGAAAATGGTGTACCAAAGTCTCTGTATACCTTTCGATTTCCACGAAATTTGGTACAGCGTACTGAATAAAGTCTAGAATGATGTGTGTTAAGTTTCGTGAAAATCAAAAATGCGACGTCTGTTAAGATTCATCTGTTGAATTTACCCAAAGTGGTGAAGGGTATCATATAGTCGGCCCCGTCCGACTTTACCACTTTCCTTACTGGTTTTTCATTAAGAATCTGATAAGCAGAGCTCAACATTTCCTTTGTGGTGTTGAGTTCTTAAAGTTCCAATTAGGTACCAAATTAGTGAGTTTAAAGGAAATTTTACTGGAAAGAAGATTCAAGTTATATTGATACAGAGTATAACGTAATGTGGCACTCGAAGCATCATAAGCCAAATCCATTTCATAATTATAATTACTCTATCTTATCATACAATCCCCCTTAAAATGACTATCATTTATTATTAACTCCCACCACAACGTCATCCGGGAATCTTAATATTAAATTTGACAAATCTATTTTGACATTTGCATAACGGCTGTCGAGTGAACTGAAAATTAACAATGACACCATTACCACCATTCACATTGCAGCCGGCAAGTTTAACCACTTTATCTACGAATTCCCTAATTTGTTAGCAGCAGCATATTTGAGGGTGTTGTCTTAACCCCTTCTCGAAATGTTTCAATGTTTAAACAAACATTACCGCAGAAGGCGAATTTTGGAAAAGACAAATCATGTTCCCTTTCCCCCAAGAAAAAGTTTTGGCTTTTTTGGGGTTTAGCCCACAATACGCTACCACAAATATACCGACCACCAATCGTTTACATTTCTTACCAAAAACAAAATAAACATTACAAAAATATTATGGTTATTATAACGCCTTTCTTTCTTTTTTTTTTGGTAAGAATTCATTCATTGTTAGCCTTATTTCATTTGATAAAGGGGTTAATTTGGTGTTTCCTTAAGCAGCCTGTTAAAAGAATTAAGTTGAACTTATTTTGAGTTGTCATTTTAGCTTATTTTGGGCTTCCGTTTGCCGGTCATTAGGAACTGCAGTGTCAGTAACTGTTTTATAATAGTGTTAAGGTTAACAACAACCACAAAGAAAATATATTTGTGGATAAATTAATTATTTTTTGTTTAGGAAATGGGGCTGAAATTGTCGACAGTGTTTAGATTAATTGGTATTGACAATTGTCATGAAGGAATTAGACTGCTGGGGCTGAGCTGTGTACATTAATTTTATTTTGTATGGGAAGTACTTCGAATCAATAACTATCTGAAAATGTATGTCAAAAAAAACACTCGAAGATAAACCGATTTATGGTGGAAACGTCGGAACTTCTCAAGGTAATACGAATGGTAAAATTTAAAACAAGTGAAAAAGCGTTAAGTTCGGCCGGGCCGAACTTTGGATACCCTCCACCATAGTTATACTGAATCCTCAAACTACTGTAATTTGGATTACAAATGTATATGAGGCTATGCCTGTATGAAGTAGTGAATATTTGGCGATATCATTATATATTGGCTATGCCTAATTAATGTCCGGTATATGCCAATTTTGAATCCAATATTTTAATTGTTTATCTCAATTCTTTCTTTCAGGAGGTATCACTATATTGAGGAGATGCCTAAATGTCAGCCGATATATTTCATTATTGTTATGTTTGACTTATTTTATCACAATATCTTTAGAAGGCGGAATGCTTAGAACAGATGGCTAAGTAGTCTTTGTAGGGTAACAATTGACTATTCCTCGTAACGACTACCCAACCCCAACACACGGAACAAATCAGATAACTATTTTAATATAAACAAGTGAAAAAGCGTTAAGTTCGGCCGGGCCGAACTTTGGATACCCTCCACCATAGATATACTGACAGGTACTTAAAACGAAAATATAGGGAAAATAAAAAAAAGTGAACATATATCGACATTTCCACAAACCACTTATGTAAAACACAATGTAAACTATAAAACAAATTTCAGAAATTTTTAATGGATAATGAGGGTGTATACACTTTTACACGGTTAAAATGGCTCTAAACCCCATGTTTCTTTGGACCAAATTTGTTTCAGAAAATTGTGATTTCATCCAAACTTTGGCCATCTTATAATTTCTTCCAAACTTAGTTCAAGTTTGAAGATGGGGAATATCGGTCCACTCCTTCTGGTACCTCCCACACAGGGGCTAGGTCTAAATACGGGTTATAGTTCATATATAGTTCATTATCGAACCTTACGTTCTAGTTTTTTATCTCGATATCCTCCGCAGGTGATATGATTACAACAGAGTCTTAGAACCAAACCCAAAACGCGGAACAGATTGCATAAATATTTTAATATAAAAAGGGGGTTATATGGGGGCTACCCCAAAAAGGGGGTGCATATTAATAATTTTTTGTAGGGAAATTTGTTACCATATACGACTACAAAATACCAAATTTCAGGGAATTCGGTTGAAAAACGTGCTCAAGAACCTCAAAATAGCGAAAATTGGGGGTACCCTTATATGGGGGCTACCGGAAAAAGTGGACCTATATTTATAATTTTTAATGGGGAAATTTGGTACCCAATAAGAACCCAATGTACCAAATTTCAGCGAATTTGGTTGAAAACCGCGCTCAAGAACCCTAAAATACCGAAAATTGGGGGCTACCCTTATATGGGGGCTACCCGAAAAAATTGACCTATATTTATAATTTTTAGTATAGAGATTTGCTACCCAATAAGAACTCAAAGTACCGAATTTCAGCGAATTCGGTCGAAAAATGCGATCAAACCCCCCAAAATACCTCAAAATTGGGGGTACCCTATATGGGAGCTACCAGAAAAAGTGGACCTATATTTATAATTTTTAGTGGGGACATTTGGTACCCAATAAGAACACACTGTACCAAATTTCAGCGAATTCGGTTGAAAACCGCGCTCAAGAACCCTATAATACCGAAAATTGGGGGGTACCCTTATATGGGGGCTACCAGAAAAAATTGACCTATACTTTTAATTTTTTGTGGAGAGATTTGCTACCCATTAAGAACTCAAATTACTAAATTACAGCCAATTCGGTGAAAAGATCCGGTCAAAACCTCCCAAAACTGGAAATTGTGAGGTACCCTTATATGGGGGCTACTAGAAAAGGTGGACCTATATTTATAATTTTTAGTGGGGACATTTGGTACCCAATAAGAACCCAATTAACCAAATTTCAGTGAATTCAGTTGAAAGCCGCGCTCAAGAATCCTAAAATATCAAAAATTGGGGGGTACCCTTATATGGGAGCTATGCCTAAACGTGGACCGATATAGCCCATCATCGAACTTGACCTGCCTGCAGACAAAATACGACTCTATGCAAAATTTTAGCGTTCTATCTCAATTCGTTTAGAAGCTAGAGTGATTACAACAGACAGACGGACATGCATAGATCATCATAGAATTTTACGCTGATCAAGAATATATATACTTTATAGGGTCGGAAATAATTATTTCGATGCGTTACAAACGAAAAAAAAAACTAATATACCCTCCATACTATGGTGAGGGGTATACAAATTAAGAAGTGGGTAGGGCTAGAAATTTTAAAAGTGGATTTGTTAAGAATATTTTTTCAGAGGCCATCTAAGGCGTGGATTTTTTAAGAAACATTTTTTCAGAAGTTGTACATTTGTAAAGAATATTTTTCTAGAGACCATCTAAGGCGTGTATTTTTAAAGAATATTTTTCTCAGTTCATCTAAAGCTTGGATTTGTTAAGAATATTTTTATATGCTATCTAAGGCGTGAATTTAAAAAAAAAATAGTTTTCAGAAGTCATATATTGCTTGGATTTGTCAAGAGCATTTTTTCAGAGGCCATTCAAACCGTTGATTTGTTAGGAGTATTTTTCAGAGTCCACCTAAGGCGTGGATTTGTTAAGAATATTTTTTCTAAGGCCATTTAAGGCGAAGATTTTTGAAGAATATTTTTTCAGAGGCCATTAAAGCGAGGATTTTTAAAGAGTATTTTTCCAATGCCATATAATGCGCGGAGTTTCAAAGAATATTTTGTTTAGGGGCCATCTAAGGCGAGGATGTGTTAAGAATATTTTTCTAAGGCGAAAATATGTTATATATATTTTTTCGGTGGCCATTTATGACATGGATTTGTATAGAAAAACCATTAAGAAATGTAGTAAAGTCGGACTGGACCGGCTATATGATACCCTTCACCATTTTGGGTATATTCTATATATGTATCCTTACAATTGTATGTCAATATTCCCTCAAAGGAACATACTCATGTCTTTCTGCAACCTATGGGACAAATTTATGGAAAACGTTATATATAGCAAAATCGATATACGCCATTCGGTATTAAAAATTTAATTTCTATCAGACACCCGTTCGAAATACATATGGAAGCTAACATTAGGAGTTTGGTGCACCACTTATGTAAAATCGGAAGAATATATATGTATATGTGGGAGCTATATCGAAATCTGAACCGATTTTTTCCAATCTTGTCACATATTATTCTATACTCAATTCAGTACGCTATGCCAAATTTCGTGCAATTTGAAGGATATATAGGGACTTTGGTGTACCATTTACATTAAACCGGAAGAAAATATATATGGGAGCTATATCTAAATCTGAAACGATTTTCACGAAACTTGGCAGGCATGACTCCAAACCCAAATCAGTACGCTATGCAAAATTTCGTGCAATTCGAAGGATATAAAGGGAGTTTGGTGCACTATTTACCTAAAATCGAACGAAATTATATATGGGAGCTATATCTAAAACTGAACCGATTTTCACGAAATTTAACACACATCTTTCAACACTTAATTCAGTAGGCTACGCCAAATTTCATGCAAATCGAAAGATATATAGGGATTTTGGTGCACTATTTACCTAAAATCGGACGAAAATATATATGGGAACTATATTGAAATCTGACCAGATTTTTCGTCCTTGGGCCAAATAAATGAGCTGTGCCAAATTTCATCCAACTCCAATCAAAAATGCGACCTATACTCTGTTTACAATTTAACATGGACAGACGGACGGACGGACGGACATGCATAAATCGACTTAAAAAGTGATTCTATGCATGTTCTCAAAAGGACCCATGTGTCTATCTCCTTTCCTGTTGGCTGTTACAAAAATATGCACAAAGACATAATACCCCGTACTACAGTGTTGTGAAGGGTATAAAAATTTCAGAGGGCACCGAAGGTGTGATTTTTCAAATAGTTGTTAGGAGACCTTCTAAGGATCTTTGGACCCTTCTAACTTTGTGTAAACTTCTACAATCAGTCATGAAAAAACATTTTCCCTAAATCTTAACATTTGTAGCACTTTCTTGTACCCAATTTTCTTTTACATCGTTATAAGTTTCCTCGCCAAATTTATAGTTGGTCATTAAATATGTCAAAAATATTTCCTGATTTTAATATTAACTACCACTCATTTCTTACTCTCTAAAGCTTACTGCTGTCTCTAGCGAATGAGTTTGTGTGCTAGGCATTAGTATGGACTTGTGTTGATGTGTTTGCTAACAAAATGCACTTTATCATCAACGTCATTGTGATGGCAAGGGTGGTTGGTTAGCGTTTTACTTACGGATTTTGTGAAAACTTTCGATGTGGAATTTGCCTGCAAGGACCTTGGCCTTAAGTCGTCGGTGTGGCAAAAATTACATAATCTGATAAATAGCATAGAATTTCCGCTGTTTAATTGTAATTGTTGCCAAAGTGTCACATAAAAATTTGTTAAATTATAATTGAGTCATATGGCGAAATACGGAAATGAAAAATTAGCGTAAAAGTAAAATTCATAGAAATTGCGGTCTTAATTTGTTTTAAACAGCGAGTTGGTGCAATTTATGTGGTGTTGTTGATGTACCTTTTTGTTCACATTTATAAATAAGGTAGTGGGAAAAGATCCGTGGCAATATGTGACAAATATTTATTGTATTTTGATAAAATAATTCTTTTGTTTAAGTTTTTTATTCTCCGAGGACAAAACGAAGAAATTTAAAAAAAGGCACAATATGTCAGAATGTCCTTGATCTGCCCAATGAGAGTAACTGTAACAAACACATAACCAATAAGCAAAGTATTAAAGTTTTAGTATTATAACCGAAGCAGAATTTCGATCTAAGAGACATAAGTGGACTCTGCTCTTATTCCGAGTAGGAAAGTGAAACAATACATAAAATTTGGGGCTCAAATGCGAAAATTGGTCACACAGAACTGAACGGACAGGAACAGACGCCCCTAAGGAAAGCATGGATTTTCTTTAAATTTTCAAAATAATAGGTCCCCGAAAAAGCAGGCCACTGCAAATTTTTTTAAAGAGAAAAAATATTTCCGTCATCTAATATGGGGTCGAGGGACACAATGCGGGCTCAAGAAAGAGGATAAAGGACGGAACCTTGAAATAATGAAGGTTCCGTTATATAAGGCCTTCAAAATACCGAAAATGGAATGATATCATTTTATGGGAGTTATACCAAGCCGTAAACTGGCATTGATAATTTTTGTTAGGAAGATTTAACACCTCTTAAGAATTTTAAAAATCAAATTAGAGCGAATTTCGTTGGAAAACTTGCACAGACCTCCGCATAATATCGAACAATGGGTGTACGAATAATAAACATTCTAAACCCGTATAGTCGGACGGGGCCGACCATACGATACCCTACACAACTACCACGGAACACAAATTTTCTGCGGATGTTTATTCCGAGCCTGGTCAATATTTCGTGATATTTGCCCCCTTTTATCCGATTAGAGGTAAACAGCACCTCTTCCTCACACTGACATATTTTCCGAATATTACGAGTATTCAGTACAGCTATTGTCCAGATTCCCTTCACCGTGGGTTGTGTTGTGATGTTCGGCTTTCATTTGTGGTCTATGTATCGCCTCGATCTTTCCCAAAAACAATAGAGGTCTTCATTGGCCAGAAGCAATCTTGCATGCAAAATTTCGTGAAGATTGGTCCATAACTGTGACCTGTATCATCTTTACAAATTATAATGGACAGACGGACGGACACACATGTCTAGATCGACTCAGCTAGTCGAGATATGACGATCGGTATACTTAAAGGTGGGTCTAGGACCAACATTTCGTGGCGTTACAAACTTTTGGGGCTGCACAAAGCTATAATACCCTGACAACATAGTTGTGTAGGGTATAATGATGAGAACATGTAAGATCAAATTAAATCCAATTGTGTTAAAAACCCGCCAACATACCAAATAATAAGGGTTACCATTATATTATGTATTTTCATAATATTCATAATTTTCGCTAGGAAGATTTTATACCCAATTAGGGCCACTTTGGTGGTGAAACGTGATTAAAACCCCATAACACTGAATATTTTGGGGCACCGTGATATGGAGGCTATACCAAAACGTGTATTGATATACAATTCGCAATTCAGACATTACTCCTAGTAGGGTTTGAATCGCAAAAGCAATTTCAGTGCAAAATTTCAAAGCTCTATCTTAAATATTGCAATCTCTATAGTGATTTCAATAGACCGACGGACACACGGACACGCATAAATCGACATAGAATTTTATTCAGATCCAGAATAAATATAAGTTAAATATAAGTTTGGAGACAAGTATGCCAACAGAAATGTCCAACCAAATCGTTGATTAGTTATAAGGCACATATATCGGTATCGGAAAGATCTCAATGGAATAAAGGTGTCCGTTTTATCCACGTTTTGTCATATCCCTTCTATAACAATACAGACTGTTTTTTATGACATCGGATGTCTGAAATAAAAAATTATAATATCCCTCTATGCAGTATATTATAGTTCGAAGTGTGGTTGGAAACTAGAAAATTCCAAAACCATCATTTTAAATTCCTCTGATGCTCATTTGAGTAAGTGTGCTGCACATTCTCATTTCACGTCCTCTCTTTAGTTAACGATGTTTTTGTTTCAATTTTCGGTGAAAAATGAAAACTAGTTCTTGAAAAATTATTATAATTTTTTGTGTGCAAATGTGTGTGTGTTTATTTTTTTCGGTTAAAAATGTGCGTGTGTGTTTGCACTTTTTTCTAGCTCTATGTATATATGTGTACATGTTTGAATGCTACATTGCACAAGTGTTGAGTGTACGCGTGCAGTACCCACTTAATGTTGCAACGGACAGATGGTAATTATACTTGACGTTAATGGGGCTTTTTCGACAACTGTTCAGTGGCAAAAGTATTTCAAGTTGGCAAAAACGAAAAAACGGAAAAACAACCCAAAACGCAACTAAAGTCTTTCCTTCCGCTGTTTTTTAAGCGAGAAACGAGGAAAAACTTGGTCATGGAAGTTTTACAGCTGCAGCAACAGCAGAAATCGTTAATCACAGTAAATTGGCCTATAAAGAATTGAGGCTAAAACTGGTTTTTGGTTGGTGGCCGGATTGGCAACGTGGAAACTTTGTTGGATTTCGTTTTGGAAATTATAGTTTTTGACTTCGGCTTTTTTTCATTCGTTGTTTTGTTTTAAATCCATCAAGTCGTAGCGGCAGAGATTCTTAACGAGAATTGATGAACAAGTTATGGTCAAAGTTTGGCGATATTATACGTCTATATTGCAGGCAGTGATGTATTAAATAAACTTTTGCGACCTGTATTTATTTTTCGATTTTCTCCAAAAGTTATGGTTAAATGGAGTTGATTTCGGAGTGAACTGAAGTTGCTTAGTGTATTAAGTGGTAATTAAATAAAAAAGTCAAGAGGCTAAATTGATTTTAATAGAAGAATGATGATGAAGTATTTTAATAGCTATTCAAAATTGAATTTTTAAAATAGTTTGGAATTTCTACTACTACTACTTCCTAATTTCATTAGAAATTATTTAATAAATCCAACACTATTTTGCTAGTTATAATTATTGCTACGTTATCATTAAATTTAAATCGCACATATTTAATTTAACAAAGTTCCAAACAACTAAGCGAATAATTTAAATTTGTTGTTAAATACTTTATGGCCATTTTTCATTTATGAACAAAAGACTGAATTCTGTTTGGCTTTCTCTCTGTGTATGTCCATTGTCGCATTGTCCTTGTCTTCTAGCATAAAGCCAAGTCTAAATGAAATGAGGTGTTACGTATGTCAACAAAACTTTGTAGACAACAATGCCATGTAGAGTTGTGTTTAAAATTAATGCTAAATTTTTATTGTATTTTTGTTTTATTCTAAAAATATTTATGTGTTTTTAGAGGTGTTGTTAAATGGCGTGACAAACTATTTCAAAACTTTCGTAAATTTTGAACGCAGTTGTAAATCTTTAAAAGTTATGTGAATAGCCTTAGTCTTTTTGGGAACTTTGATTATGGTTTTTTACCCTACAATTATGTAAGGGTATTATAACTTTGTATGGCACCAATAGTTTGTAATACCTCGAAATATTTGTCATAGACCCACCTTTTATTATGACGATCGGCATTTTTCGGCTAGCTGAGTCGATCCCGACATATGTCTCTGCCCGTCTGTCCCTTATAATTTGTAAAACAAAATGCGAAAGTTAAATACTGCAAAATTTTACAGTATAGTGGCCGTTCTAGTATTACGGCCCCATATCCAAGAGAAGTGGTTAACTTATACATTGATACTAATTATATTGTTGTAGATACTCGGATGTGGTAGTTATACGTACATATTTTTAGGAGCCTACTTATTGTGATATTGTTCAGTACTACTATTTTTTTCATGACGTTCAGGTACGGCCAAGGCAGTTGAATATCATTTTCGGTGATCATAAATGATATTTATGGGATGAAATGGACTGAATAACAACTAATTAGAAGGGCTGATTAAGACAAAAAACCTTAACCTTACGTTGTACAAGTTTACTCCTGGAAAGGATGGTTCGAAAAAGATGTCAGGGTAAAACCAGTGCGGAAATAAGTAGTGGGTATATTCAACAAATACATCCTATCAGACGTCGCATTTGGACATTCAATTAAATATGTGATAGCTTGGTGTACCATTTACTTAAAATCCATGTGAGCTATATCTACACATAATTCTGGACTCAATTCAGTACGATATGCTAAATTTGGTGCAAATCGAAATATATACATTAGTACACCATTTACCTTAAATCGGGCGAAAATATGTATGGGAGCTATATCTAAATCTTAACCGATTTTCAGGAAACTTGACACACATCATTCTAGACGTAATTCATTACGATGTGCCAAATTTCGTGCAAATCGAAAGATATATAGGGACTTTGGTACACCATTTACCTTAAATCGGACCAAAATATATATGGGAGATATACCCAAAACTGAACCGATTTTCAGGAAACGTGACACACATCATTCTAGACCTAATTCAGTACGCTGTGCCAAATCGAAAGATATATAGGAACTTTGGTACACCATTTACATAAAATAGGAGGAAAATATATGTGGGATTTTCAGAAAACTTAACACACATCATTCTAGACTTAATTCAATATGCTGTACCAAATGTCGTGCAAATCGAAAGATATATAGGGACCTTTTACATTAAATCGGCGAAAATATATATGGGAGCTATACCTACATCTGAACCGATTTTTCCCAAATTCTATCGGTTTCGTCCTTGGGCAAAACAAGTGACCTATGCTAAATTTCATCCAATTCGGATGATAAATGCGACCTGTACTTTGTTTACAATTTACCACTTACATACAATCGGACAAAATATATATTGGAACTATATCGATATCTGAACCGATTTACACGAAACTTAACACACATCATTCTAGACTCAAATTAGTACGCTATGCCAAATTTAATGCAAATCGAAAGATAAATAAGGACTTTGGTGCACCGTTTACATAAAGTCGGCCGAAAATATATATGGGACAGACATTATTCCATACTTAATTCAGTACGTTATGCCAAATTTCTTGGGAATCGAAAAAAATGTAAGGTCTTTTTGTAACTTTTAAATAACATCGGACCAAAATATATATGGGAGCTATACCTAACTCTGAACCGATTTTAACCAGATTCCTAAATCGGATTATAAATGTGACCTGTAGTTTGTTTACAATTTAACATCAACAGACGGGCATACATAAATCAACTCAGGAAGTGAATTTATGCATATTCTTAAAAGGAACTATGGGTATATATGGTTCCTTTACCTGTTACAAACATGGTGTGGGTGAGTATAAAAATCAACCTTTACTACAAAATTTTACGCCTAATTACAAAATTTCAAGAATCTATGTTAAGCTTTTTCGTCTGGGCGTTATGTTTCTTTGCAACTCAAGACTTAGATATATATATATATATATATACACATGGAAGCTTTATCTGCTTTCTAAACTTGGACTATAACACATCACTGAAAATTCGATAATTCCATTTTATTCCACTATCATTGTCCTGCTACATACGGTTATACCTGGATAAATTTTTCCTATCACAATGACCTTCACTAAAATTCCAAGCAAAAAATGTTGTGAACACCCTTTACACATATTTTGGAGAACACAATACTTTTAATCTCAATGTCCTGACGGCGTTTGTTACCATTCTGGTGTTGGTCTTTTTCTTTCGTTTTTCACAGTCGACAGCGTATTCCAGTTGACATTTACGCGCTGTATGTGTGAATAAGTGGAGACGTTGTTTACACATCGTCGTAATGTGACAAAGTCAACGAAATGAAAATGCACTTGAGCATAACAAATAACAAAACTAATTCCGAACGATTCACAGAGTAGTCTAGTCTGGTTCCAGACTAGAACCAGTGTGAAGCTCCATTTTAAGGAAAACGAAAAAAATAAAAAATAAAACCTTTTCGCCGTATGGGAACGAACTCGTATTTAAATGTGTTCGTTTGTTTGTACGTTTCATATGCGTCGGGTAAATGTTCTAAAAATAATAATAAAACAAACAGGAATTGTCGACAAAGTCAAGGATATGTTTGCAGATTGAATGAGTCGTGAAACGCACCATACGAAAGATACACATGTGATTTGGGAACACTAGAGTCCAAAAGTTGTGTCCAATTGACAATCTAAGTAGACGAAAGTTGATATTTCATATTTAAGGGTCCGTCCCATTACAGTAATTATAAAGGTCGGATGTCTCATACTTAGTGGCTGAAATTTCGATAACTAACACACACCTCATTTATATTTTCTCTCCATTGGAAGTCCTCGATGCATTTCCTAATTGAAGTGCCTGCAATTTGAACATTTTTAGTCGACTTTTCCCCATGACTGTATCCCTCAAAATATCTAACATATACCGCTGTGGCGTGTTACGAAAAACGTCTTATGTTCTTTAACTTGAACGTACAAAGTCAAACATGCAAATTAGCTATTTGTTGTGGAAAGTTTTTGGGGAAAACAAACTATTGTCGTTTGTACGATTTATTTTCAACATTTCATTGAATTTGTGTTTTCTTCTTTTTCGGTTTTACTAATTCTAAAACTTTAAGACCTAAGCTTTCATAGAAACTCATGAGTGTGTGTGCTTGAGTGACAATATATGTCGTAGTAGTGGTAATTGAGGTAAAAATACTTATGGTGTATTTAAGGTGTCTAGCGGGTGGATTAGTTTACAACAATGTATCGTCGAAACACATGTAGACCCATTGTGGCTAGCTATTTCAATGTCAGAACGCAATTTAACCCATTGCGGGACAAAGAATTAATAAAACACCAAACAGAAGTGCTTATGATAATATTTATATATCCTACATACTATAGTAGAGAATTAAAACAAAACAATTCCAATATTTTATTATAATGCGATTTTTATTTATTGTTTTGGATTACACAAAGGGTTAAGATAATTTTTAACCTTGGATTTTCTACAAACGTCAGTGTTATGTAATACAATCCTTTCTTTCGGTATTCCATGGCATTGTGGTGTAAATTTAAACATGTTCTACTTCGTTAGCAGACACTTTAATGCTTATTTTAGGTTTAGTATATGCACACTCAAGAACTTGTTACTGTCTAGCGATGAGGTAAAATGCAAAAGTAACTATGTAACAAAATCAGAGATCAGAATTATAGTCTATAGTATTATTATCAATAAAAAATTGCAACAAATAATGAATCAAACGTATAAGTTACAAATTAATCAAAACTCAATTATGTTACCTCAGAAAAATTGGCTGTTTAAATCACTATAAAAATCGAAATATTTAAGAAATTTTGCAGTCATATTTTTATTACTACTAGGGTGTTTGGTATTGCAAATGGGGTATATCTGTCCTATTTTCGTATAACTTCCATATAAATATTCCGCCCACTTGCGTTATTTTAAAGGTTTTAACCGAATTTTAACACTGTTAGTTGCTGAGATTCGGCATTTCAAGTTCTTGAAGAAAGAAAAACATTTTTGCGAAACTATTTCAATATAAATGCATCGTTTGACATATCCACTTTATAATGGTCCCGTATAATTTTCGGTTTTTAAATATGTTAGCTGCATTTTGCAGCCGAAAGGTTTACAATTTTGGTTTTGCGATACAGACTTCAATTTAGTGCAAAATATTCCATTAAAGAATAGCAAAAAGAAACCTTTTGTTTCTTAACAAATAAAAAATTCAGGCATGAATTCGCCAACGTCCATCTAAACTGGAGTGCCCCAAGGACTGTACTGTATTCTGACGAATCTTAGTGCAATTTAAAGAATTTAGATGGAATAAGGCATATTCGTAGCCCAAACGGACAACCATTAAAACTTATTGATAGGCAAAACATTTGACCCGCAACATACTGACCGAACCTTATTAGAACTGTCATGCTTTTTATTTGGACAGATTCTCTTCCTCGTGTAAAATTTCGTGATATTCAATTGTGGCCTCTAGAGCGACCAGACAAACATACATAAAGTTTTTGGTTCATTTCATCCCCTAAACGTTAACCGATCATTACAAAGAACATTAGGGTCTTTTTTGGCAGAACCCGCGCATGCAAAATTTGGCCAAGCTAAATTTAGTGGCAAGTGTTCAATAGCTGTAACCTTTAGTGTGTTTCCAAATTATAATAGACATATTGAAAGATAGACGTACGGATATATCGATCCAGATAGTCGGGGTGTTACAAACTCTTGGAGCCACACAAAGTTATAATACCCTTACTATATTTTTGTTTAGGGTATACAAATATTTTATAGGTGTTTTATTTCCGTTCACTTCTGAAATAACGAAATGGATAACCCTATACATAAGGGAGGTGTCTTCATAAACACGGGTTTTCGCATAGCTACATAAAAAGTCGAGTATTGCCATATCGTATGATCTTGTTGACCAGTAGATATCCAGGAAATGTCTCTTGCTATAAATTCATATTGGCCCATGTTGTGTGGCACCGTCTTGTAGAAACCACATATCCTCCAAGTCGTATTCTTCATTAGCAGGCAAAAAACTCGATTATTATATGACTAATCGCTCCGAAGTAACGGTGGCAGCCATCCCATCCTTGCTTTCAAAGAAATGAGGAATGAATCACAACTTCGGACCAAAGAACGGACCAAAAAGCAATATTTTGTTCTCTTCAAATACTTTAGGATTCTCAGAAACCCTAATACGAGAATTTAATTTATTAACATATCCATCGATGGAGAAATCTGATTCATCGTTGAAGAAGATGTAGTTTGAAAAATTCCTGACCCCGTCTGTTGTTTTACTCCGTCTGGCTGGTTTTAGTTTTGCGTGAGATGGACTTTATATGTATGTAGATGGAGACCTAAATGTAAAATACGCCATAATGTGCCGCTAGACAGTCCTAATTCTAGAGAACGACCAGGAATCGAATTCTTTACATAACATGATTAGTCTCCACATATTTATTCCTTAGACGTAAAATTTGGCTTATTAGTGAACTATGGTTTTAATCCAGTATAGTAACATAGTAAATGATTTCTGACCATTTTAGTTAACATAGTCCTACTTTGTTCTTTGTTTTCTTTTGTAATTCGTACATGTTATCCATGGAATCATATGTGAAGCTTACAGTGACAACCAAACAAGAACTCCTTATTATTTACATTGCAGTTGGCATATCAACGGAAATGCAAATGAAAACCTTGAAAATTATATGGCGAATTTGCTGGCTTTTAGTTTACTGCACCACATATGACACTTTTATGATACAAAAAAAAAAAAGTAAATAAAAGTACATCTGCGGAAGCAATTTTTTAAACATAATTGTGTGAACATTAGTATAAATGACGTTTTCCGATTTTCAAAGAGGTATTAAAATTTTTCGCTTTTCTTTTATTTAGATAAAAAATCTTATAACTCTGAAATACTAATTTTTATTTTAATTGGAAATTTCAAGGCAAGGAATCTCTAATAATGAAAATTATTCCGTATAAATAACAACCTGCATCTGTACTCTTGGGAAACATCAAACTATTGCCAGATTGTTGTTGGAGACATGGTTACGTTGTTGTTGTAGCAGCCCAATTGCGTTTACACAATGGGCTGAGGTGACAGACGTTGGTCGCGTAAGACTCGAATCGTAGACCCCTCTGTCGTGGTTACGTGGGAATGCTTGCTGACAAGTCGGTACGGAAGAATACTGTGGACAATTTATTTTCTGGTCATTTTCAGACTTCTCCACATCAGTTTTTTTTTAATTGTTTAGCTTGGAGTTGTATACAACTGCATTTATTTCAATTATTATTTATCAAAAATTTCCCTGTTTCACAATTGGTAATTATAATACACATCTGTTATATATACGTTTTCTATTACCTTCGGTTACATCCTTTGTGACTATAAAAAACTTAAGTCTCCAAAGTGCCAAAAATTGAATACCATCACTGGCTGAATTATGACAGAAATTGAAAAAGTTTTCGTTATATGTTGTTGTTATTTTTTGTATTTTTCTATTATAACCCTACTGAAAATAAGAGGTGGGAATTTGGCTGTGAAAAAATACCCACGCACAAAGTTTCATTTCTTTCATAATTTTCACATTAGGGAATTGCTGTAGGCTTAAAATAGAAAAATAACTTTTTCACTTTGGTGTGTGCCTATACGAAATGACATTACTTTGCAACGTTTTTGTGTGGAAAAACAATATGACAAGAAAGAAAACAAGAAAAGTATTAAATGAAAATATTAATAGATTTTTTCACTACTTTGTTGAAAAGTTGACAGGGTACATAGTTAAGATGAAAACAGTGAGCGGAGCAGTATAGTCGGACGGGGCCGATCATATGATACCCCACACAACCATTAAAATCTAACATTCTGTAGTTCTATATTCTGAGATTGGGCAATATTTCGGGATATTTGCACACTTTTGACTGGCTAGAGGTTAGCAAATGTTACTAATAATCAGTACATCCCCTCTAATTACTTGTCCAGATGCTCTTCACCGTGGGTTGTGTTGTGATGTTCGGCCTTCGACTCGAAAAGTACAAATAATTAAGATTTCAGTTCACTTCATCCGAAAAATTATTATCTGATCATCACCTAACATTGTCCTTGACCATAATTGGAACCTCATGGAAAATTTCAAAGCGATCAGCGCTAAATTTCCGCCCCCAGTGTGGTAATAGTTTACTAAATAATATATGAATACGTAAACACCTGTAAATATTTAAGTGTAACTCCCGCATCCGATTACGTACGACAATATAATTGGTATCATTTTAAAGGCCAACCTCTCGTCTGGGATATATTATCAACCTCTCGGGTGTATATCCTTGATGAGTAAATACATACGCTATATAATAAAAATTTTGTATTTTCCACACAAAAGTCAGGGTCCATTTGACCCGCTAAATATTGACAGATCTTTATCAAAACAGACATGCTTATTCTTTGGCCCGATCCCATTCTCCATGCAAAAATTCGCCGTGTTTGGGTCATAATTGCGGCCTCTGGAGTGACCAGAAAAGCCGACAAAAATAAAGTTTTTGGTCCATTTCGTCCACTAAATATTAACCGATCTTTTCCAAAAAACAATAGGGGTCTCCATTAGCCAGAACCCATCCTACATGCACAATTTCGTGAAGATTGGTCCATAACTGTGGTTTGTTTCGTGTTTACAAATTATAATGGACGGATGGACACACATGTCCGGATGGACTCAGCTAGTCGAGATATGACGATCGGTATACTTAAAGGTGGGTCTAGCACCAATATTTCGCGGTGTTACAAACTTGTGGAGCTGCACAAAGCTATAATACTCTGACAACATAGTTGTGCAGGGTATAATAGACGTGGCTTTTAAGGCAGGGAATATGTAATTGAAATAATGGTTTGTCCAGGCGGCTGTTGTTGTTCTTATATTGTATTTTATATTGATCAAATCAATCTTATATATAAAACAGTAAGGAGAGTAGTAAAGTCGGACTGGACCGACTATATGATACCTTTCACCACTTTGGGTATATTGTACATATGTATCCTAACAATATAATGTCTATGTTCCCTCTTTCTCCAACCTATCCTAACTTTAATTTCATTCGAGCAGATTTAGAGCCGCCTGCGTAACATGGGGAAAAATTATGGAAAATGATTTACAGCAAAATTGATATACGCTATTCGGTACGCCGCGTTGTTAAACATATAATCTATATGTGGGAGCTATATCTAAATCTGAACCGAAAATTAGCACACATCTTTCATAACATAATTAAGTACGCTATGCCAAATTTCGTGCAAATCGAATTATATATAGAGACTTGGGACACACATAGCGTATAAATCGAACGAAAATATATATGGGAGCTATTTCCAAATCTGAACCGATTTTTACGAAACTGCACACACATCTTCCTAGACCTAATTCATTACGCTATACCAAATTTTGTGCAAATCGAAAGATATATAGGGACCGTTTACATTAAATCGTGCAAACATATATATGGGAGCTATATCTAAATCTGAACCGATTTTTCCCAATTTCAGGGGGGTTGAGCCAAATAAGTGACCTGTGCGAAATTTCATCCAATTCGGATTATAAATGCGACCTGTACTTTGTTTACAATTTTACATCGACAGACGGACGGACGGACATGAATAAAACGACTCAGAAAGTCATTCTATGAATATTCTCAGAAGGAACCATGTGTCTATATCGATTATTTTTGCCTGTTACAAACATATGCACAAAGATATAATACCCTGTACCACAGAGCGGTGAAGGGTATAAAAACTATTAGACTTCATGGTTCACAATAAAAATTCACTAATAATTAAAATGGTTTTCAAATATTTTAAAAGCACCACATTATATTTTTACCTTAAAAATTTTGTACATAAATGCTTTACATTATATTTTCCTAAAAACATTTTAGTTTAAAGCCGATTACATTTAGTTTTTCTACACCAATGGCATTCGCCCCTTAAGGCTTTAACGTTTCTGGCAATTAACTGTCTTGAAAATGCCCAGCTAATTTTGAACAACCACTTCGCTTTTTTGGTTACTTCAATTTATTTACTTTTAAAAATATTTTCCACTTGAATAAATCAAATTGCCTAACTTAAATGTCTGGAGAAATGCTGTCTGCCGGTGGCTGTTTATTTGTTAGTCTGTCTGTCTGTCAGTCATATTTCTAAGAAGTTTCGACAAATAAATGTGTCTGTGGGTTCAACTTAAGTCAAACATATTAATTTCCATATAAAATTATTTACCAAAGCCAAAGCAAAGTTTTTCTTGGCATTGCATGTTGTAAGAAAGAATGAAACCCCAAAAAAAAAAAAAAAAAAAACACACACACATTGAAGAAAACTACCAACTCGTAATAGTAATGAAAAAAAAACTGTGTACCAAAAATGCCAAATAAATTTTAACAACCAAATTTCAAATATTTTAGAAATATATTTTTTGTCTCTACGTTCGTTTGGAACACCAACAAAAACGATGGCAATGACCGTGTAAAACCAATCGTTTGATATAGCACACATTTTTTGTTTTGTTTGTATAATAGAGTGGGTGATTAAGTGTTCAAGTTGTATAATAATGTAGAGGAGTACTTTACGAGTCCAAAAAATATTTCCAGCGACTAATTAAGGCGTAATTTTTGTTAAAGAATATTTTTCATGTACTTTTTAAAATTTTTTTAAAGATGATTTTTTCAGCGTCTAATATGGGTATGGATTTTTTAAATAATATTTTGTCAGCGACTAATATAGGCGTGGATTTTTTAAAGAATATTTTTCTGAGGCCTAATATACGCGTGCATTTTTAAAGAATACTTTTCTGAGTGCTAATATATCATGTAGTCGGCCCAGTCCGACTTTACTACTTTCCTTACTGGTTAGAATTTTTGTTAGGAACCATCCGAAACTAGGATCTTTAAAAAAAATCAGGGACCAACCAATATGTTGATTTTTATACCCTTCACCACACTGTGGTACAGGGTATTATGTCTTTGTGCATATGTTTGTAACAGGCAAAAATAATCGAGATAGACCAATAGTTCCTTTTGAGAATATGCATAGAATCACTTTCTGAGTCGTCGGCCTGTCCGTCTGTAGATGTTAAATTGCAAACAAAGTACAGGTCGCATTTATGATCCGAATTGGATGAAATTTGGCACAGCTCATTTGTTTGGCCCAAGGACGAACCCTATTGAAATTGGGAAAAATCGGTTCAGATTTAGATATAGCTACCATATATATATTCGTCCGATTTAATGTAAACGGTCCCTATATATCTTTCGATTTGCACGAAAATTGGCACAGCGTAATGAATTAGGTCTAGAATGATGTGTTTAAAATTTCATAAAAATCGGTTCAGATTTAGATATAGCTCCCATATATATCTTCGTCCGATTTAAGGTAAATTGTGTACCAAAGCCCCTATATTTCTTTCGATTTGCACGATATTTGGTAATGAATAAGGTCTAGAATGATGTATGCCAAGTTTCGTGAAAATCGGTTCAGATTTAGATATAGCTCCCATATATATCTTCGTCCGATTTAAGGTAAATTGTGTACCAAAGTCCCTATATATCTTTCGATTTGCACGAAATTTGGCACGGAGTAATGAATAAGGTCTAGAATGATGTATGCCAAGTTTCGTGAAAATCGGTTCAGAATTATATATAGCTCACATATATATCTTCGTCCGATTTAAGGTAAATTGTGTACAAAAGCCCCTATATAAATTTCGATTTGTACGAAATTTGGCACAGCGTAATGAATAAGGTCTAGAATGATGTATGCCAAGTTTCGTGAAAATCTGTTCAGATGTATATATAGTTTCCATATATATCTTCGTCCGATTTAAGGTAAATTGTGTACAAAAGTCCCTATATATCTTTCGATTTGCACGAAATTGGGCATAGCGTACTAAATTAAGTTTAGAATGATGTGTACAAAGTTTGGTGGCAATCGGTACAAATTTAGATTTAGCTCCCATATATAGCTTCGCCCGATTTTAGTTAAATAGTCCACTAATGTCCCTGGAAATCTTTTGGTATAGCGTACTGAATTAAGTCTAGAATGATGTGTGCAAAGTTTCGTGACAATTGGTTCAGATTTAGATGTAGCTCCCATATATATTTTCATCCGATTTAAGTTAATTGGTGTACCAAAGACCCTATATATCTTTCGATTTGAACGAAATTGGGCATAGTGTACTGGCATTTGGGTCTATAATAATTTGTGCTAAGTTTCATGAAAATCGGTTCAGATTTAGATATAGCTCCCATATATATTTTTGACCGATTGTAGGTAATTGGTGCACCAAAGTCCCTGGAAATCTTTTCATTTGCACGAATTTTGGCATAGCGTACTGAATTAAGTCTAGAATAATGTGGCAAAGTTTCGTGAAAATCGGTTCAGATTTAGATATAGCTCCCATATATATTTTCGTCCGATTTTATGTAATTGGTGCACCAAAGTCCCTATATATCTTTCGATTTGCACGAATTTTTGTATAGGGTACGTTGGTCAGCTAAGTACTTCGCTTTGTTACAAGAGACATTTGGGTTTGAAAGGTTTTTTGTATAGAAGCAATAGCTTCTGGGGTGAATATCCCAACAAAAAAGTAAGGGAACTTATGAGGATCAGTGGCGTGATCCGAAACTATAGTCTTCCCTGCCTTACCCCTCGGCAATCAATGCCATACATTCCCCACTAATAGATATTTGTTTTTTATAAAAACAAAATACAAATGGTATCCCAAATAAACCGCCAACACTACTGAAGTACTGAATTAAGTCTAAAATGATGTTGCTAAGCTGCGTGAAAAGATCCATAGCAAGGCCGAATGACACAACGTACTGAAGTAATATAAATTAGTCTCTGGCAATTTTCCCTGAAATCGGTTCAGATATAGATATATAACAAAAACGCGTCGTCTGTTGGGATACATATGTAGAATATACCCAAAGTGGTGAAGGGTATCATATAGTCGGCCCAGCCCGACTTTACTACTTTCCTTACTGGTTAATAATTATTTTTTATGGACCTATCGATGCGTAAATTAAAAAAAAAATATGCGGATCAATCGATGTTTGATTTTTTAACAAAGACTCAATTGTTTTTTAATATTTTTTAATTCAGTTCTACCCATTCCAATACACATTTGTTCACATATGCATAAAATCTACAAGCAAATACGGAAAACAAGAATTGAAATATTACAATAGTTTTATAACAAAAGTAAAAAACAAAAAAAAACTATATTTATTGGTAAAATGTACAAGGGAGCGAGAAAAGGAAATGCTTGAGCAACAAACGACTGAAAACTACAAAGGCAGCAAGCCATCAGCGGGAAACACAAAACAAAAACAACAACAACAATGATGGTGACAACAGAAGTAGCAGCAGCGCCAACACCAGCAGCAGTAGTGTTTGCAACACCAATAACAACAACATCGCCAATAGTTGCCAACAATAAATGTAACTGTAGTAAATTATTGGCAAACTTTAACTCCAAATACAGGATAAAAGGATGGGCGTGAGGAACAGAATGTTTACAAACACACTTGTACATGGCATACATACATAAAAAACACAAACCCCCACCCACACGGATACGGAACTCGATTCATTCACAAATACGACAAATTTACATACAAACCATGACAATGACACACCGGAAGTGAACATGTTTGTCCAATCTATGCCATGGTATGTTAGTGTGAATATATATGCAAGTGTGTGTGCGCTTTGTCAGATTTTAACATTTTTAAAGGTCCCTTTTTGTCCTTAGTTTTAATATTGTAAAGTTTTTCCCCTGATCGCATGGCAAATCATGGGGTACACCATTCAACGGTAAAAATATTGAAAAAAAATGAAACGAACGAAACTTCAATAAAAAAACAAAACTTTTCTCATTTCAAAGCGTAAATTTCATTTGACACAGTACTTAATTTTATAAGTTAAGGAAAATAGAAAATAGATTTCAATTTCAATTTTTTTGTATTTTGTTTCCAATGTCGTTATTCATATTACGATGAATGTGGAAATATGTATCAGCATAAAGGAAAATAGAAAATTAAAATATTTAAATTTTGTTAAAAGTTCAAATGGAAAATCTATTGAGTTGGGGAACAAACATGATTGTAATGAAGAAATATATATTGAAGTTGATTTTTTAACAACAACAATTGTTATGGGAACTAGATCTGGATAGTAATAAGTAAAACCAGAATATGTAATCTGCAACAGAATCAAGTATGCTGAAAACTATTGGATATGAGTAGATAAAACATTAATTAATAAATTCATATTAGAAATAAAAATCCTAAATATTTAAGTGAAGTATTTTCGGTATAAAAATCTGTATGGTATTTTCAAAATACCGACCGTACTATAATATTGCCTTTTAGATGTTAAACTCAGACCTTATAGGATGATATCCACATGAACCAATTTCTGTCTACTCTGGAGGTCATACGAGAGATAAAGGGGAACAGAAATGTACACCAAACAACACATGTTACTCGTATACGCCCATGACATCGGCATAATGGTTCGATCATTGAGAGTGGTAACAGCCACCTTTGAACAAATTGAGAAGGAGTCTGCCAAAGTGGGTCTGGCAGTAAACGGCGAGAAGACCAAGCTGATGGCATCAACGCGCAAGACGTCCAGTGGACTGGGACCAATTGTGGAACTTGAGAACTACAGCTTCGAGGTAGTACCGCCATAAATAAAACTAATGACATCAGGTTTGAAATTCGGAGGAAAAAAGTGGTGGCCAATTGATACTACTATGGTCTAGGTAAGCAATTTAGAAACAAGTCCACCTCTCGACAGACCAAACTCTTACTCTACAAGACGCTGATACTACCCGTGCCGTTATATAGATCTGAAACATGGGTACGTACGCAAGCAGATGAGGCAGCTCTTGGGGTGATTGAGAGAAAAATTCTCCGAAGGATCTACGCCAAGTGATCGTTCACGTAGAAGGGGAAGGCCACGAACTCGGTGGAAAGATCAAATGGAAGACATTATCTAGAAACATGGTCTTTCAAAGTGAGAGAAATGCGCACAAGAACGACGCTCCTGCAAATCTTTTTTAAGATCGGATTATGGAACAAATGTTCTGTCACAAGCCAGCTAAGTAAAGTAAATGAGGCACTTCTTTCGAACAGGATGCTAAAAATATCACCAAAAGAATAACTCATTGTAAGAATCCTCGTTTGGTATCAAAGGGCTACGAGAGATCCTTTCGGACTTTAACTGCTGACCGTGTGACAGTTAAAGTTATCCTGCATAGCCGTATTAATTTTGCAGGAATGCCGTCATGGCTTTAAACACCTCTGAACGGATATGGCTACAGAATAGGTGAAATTTGTCGACGTGTTTTTCGTGGTTCGTTTCCAGGTTTTGTCGCAGAGTGAAAATCTGTTCAAAGGTGGATTTGCCAGGTCTAAAGCCGCATTGGTATGGTCCAATAAAGTCATTGACCATTGGCTTCACACAGTACGATGGATAGCACTTTATACTATTCTTCTATTCTATTGTTGGCACATATCGCCTTGTACACGGGACACAGGATTCTGAGGTTCCTATCATTGGGCATGCATTGCTCCAAATTGTACTAATCAGCTGGTGTTGATCCTAACCAGCATCTGACCACCGGTCTTGAATAGTTCGGCCAGTAATCCATCGACACCTGATGTTTTATTATTCTTCAGCTCATTAATAGCTATTCTGACATCCTCTCTGGGGTATCTTCTTCACAGCCACTATTTGATACCAGAAGCTTTTTGCGAAATGCTCTTTTCAGATCCCTAACACGCTATCTGTATCTGCCAGCAGGTTTCCATCTTCATCCCTAAAGGAGGATGTGCCTGCACCAAAGCCTTCGTTGTGACTAATGTACATCTCTATTTGCTCCCTTCTTTTTTACGTTTCTCCTTTTCTCGCGAAACGAGTTGCTACTGTCTGCAGGGTTGCCCTGCCATCATTAGCATTACGACACTCCTGATCGTACACGGTGGTGTTTTGTATCCAAGTGTTATTTTTCTGCAGTTTGTGGGTGGGTGGGTTGTTGTTTGGTGGGGAGTATGTTGAGCCTTGGCGGCTACAAGGTAATGGTCCGAATCGATATTCGCTCCTCGGATCGATCGAACGTCCAAAATACGTCCGTCTATCACAGCATGATCAACTTGATGCCTCGTTGTTTGATTGGGAGATAACCAGGTGGCCTTGTGTATATCGAGATGGTTGAATCTGGTGCTGCTAACTACCATGTTTTTTTGCTGCCGCGAAGACAATCAATCTCATGCCGTTGTCAGATGTTTCTTCATGGAAGCTGAATTTTCCAAAAATATTTTCCCTTCCGATTTTTGCATTAAAGATTTTTATTTTTTTAAATCTCCAAACAGAATTGTAATGTCATGTGAAGTCAATTAACGTCACGCCGTTGTCTAATGTTTCTTCGTGGATGCAGAATTTTACGATGGGGGGCCAAAAACATTTTCCCTTTCGATCATATGCTGTTTCTATACGCTCGTGAAATATGTCTTTGGTCTGTTCATCTTTGTATTCCGTCGGAACATGGGTACAAATATGATTGATGTAGAAGAACTTTGCTTTTATACTGATTATAGAATCTGGAAACGAGGTATTTTATTTTCCAGTTAACCATAATCCGCAGCCAAGTGGGAAGTACCAGAAGAAGCAAACATCCCCTTGAAAATATCAACTACTTTAGCTCTCTAAAAATTCCCTACAAATAAAACAGAAAATATTTATCATCCAAAGTTGACAACAAAAACTAATGTAAATGTCCAAAAACGAACAACGAATACAAATTGATACTATAACAAATTGCAAGCAATTTAAATAATGTGGAAAACATTTGCTGAATACCAAAAATGCCTCGAACATAAATCATTGTATTAAAATATTAAGAATTGCATAGTGAAAAAAATCCTAAAAATTACATAAGGGACCAATGGGAATTTTCACAACATTTCGTTTCTTTTTCGAAAAAACACACCATAACAAAGAAGCAGCAGCTGTACAACAACGGCCGCACTCACACACCTCAGAAATTCCTTGGTGTGAATAGTCATTTGGTGAAGCAATAGCTTTAACTTCAACTGCGGCATTAGAATAAGAAGCTGTGACAAATAAAAGAAAACGAAAAAAAAACAACAAAACTATTTTCTTCATATATATGTATGCATGTTTGTTTGTTTTTGTTTTATTTGTGTCTCTCGTTTCCCAGCTTATATTTAGGTATAGCTATGTGACCTTACAACATGATCCCAAAGCAATAACTTAACAATATAACAGCGACAGAGACTGAGGCTGAGTCATGTTCCAATTGGAATAGGAAACGGAAACAGAAAAACAATGCACAATACACACACCAATTGAACTACAATAGGCGACAATAGTGTCCATCAATAGGAAAACCTGTTAGAATAGGGAATACCATGGATGTTCGAACAAAAACTCCAACTGTGTCACACAACACAGCGCCAGAGAACAGACAGTAGTAGCCTCGTTGACTGCAAATGCTGATAGAGGCCAATAGATATGCTTAAAAAGTAAGACGCAATCGAAATGAGAACGAAATAAATATAGAGAAAGACAATTCGCAGCATTTGTTTGACATCGAACATAAAGTAAAAGCGAGTGCTAACACGACCCGAAGCATAACTCCTCCTGATCAACTATTTTCCATCTGCTGCGATGATGTCTCCCAGATATAAGGTGTCATCCGACTTTGCAGCTTTTCCTCCATCTAATAAAATTGGAATTGCATACTGTTCATAGATATAAATAATATTATTGTTACTTTGTTATTGACATTATAATCAAAGGAATATCTCGGCAAGAAAATGTATTGTCGACCGGTTTGTATAAATCAACTATATTCGTGGTAGGTTATCAAAGTTTGTTTATTGAAATAGTGAATTAAAAAAAAAAAAAAAACGATTGAAAAAGTGTTAAGTTCGGCCGGGTCAAACTTTGGATACCCTTCACCATAGAAATACTGAAAAATTTTTTAAATGAATACATAGGGAACATACATTTAACGACAATTCTTCCAATCGATTGTTGTAAACCAAATAGAAAATTCAGCAATTTCAATGGGGGTTTTCCTAAAATCTCAAAACCCTAAAATGTGTACACATATTATTAACGCATGGTACGGTGAAACATGCGTATAAAGTCCTGAAAATACTCCAATTTAGAGGGCAATATTATATATGAGGAATACAAAAGCGGGACCAATATTGACAACATTGTGTAGATATTAGCAACAACTTGGTGTTTTCATTATATAAGGGGTTAGGCCTAATTAAGGGCCGATGTAGCTCAAGTTCATTATATAAGGGGTTAGGCCTAATTGATGTAGCTCAAGTTCCAAGCTAATATTTTAGTTTTGAATCCCAATACCGTCCATCACGCTAAATATTAAATAGGTAGGATATTTTATATAGGACCTGGTTCTAAATGCGGGTCGATACAGTTCATTCTCAAACCTCACGTGTTAGTTTTTATGTCTATATCCTCCGAGAGAAAAATTATTACAACGTATGGCTAAATCGACTAAATCGTTTTAGAATTCTATACTATGTGGGCTATGAACTTAAAATTTCGTCTACCGAATATCCCCCCTATTATGGTGGAATAATGCTATATGGGATAACCCCAACACACGGAAAAAATCAGCTATTTTAAAATAAAAAAGGGGGTTATAAGGGGACTACCCCTAAAAGGGATGAATATTAATAAATTTTGGTAGGAAGATTTGTTACCATATTATAATATATAGACCCATATATATATTTCCGTTTTATTTGCTTATACGTACAAAAGGGTTATGACAATTTTTCTCAAAAACGATAGGAATGAATGAAATTTTACCTATTAATGACTAAATTCGTTCTTTAACTAGTAAGGAAAGTTCAAAAGTCGGACGTGGCCGATTATATGCTACTCTTCACAACTTTGGGTACATAAAAGTGATGTTTATACATAAAATATCCTGTAGATAGAACAAACATAGAATCCTTGGAGAACCATTGAGATGCAAAATTGTGTTCTATATTTTGTTTCAATCGGACAAATATTGACAGTATGGTGCACCATTTACATAAAATCGGACGAAACTATATATGGGAGCTATATGTAAATCTGAACCGATTAAAAAAAAAACTTGGCATATACAAATCTAGGCCTAATTCAATACTCTGTGTAAAATGTTGTCTAAATCGGACAAATGTTGGCAGTGTAGTGATCCAATTACATAAAATCGGGCGAAACTATATATGGGAGCTATATATAAATCTGAACCGATTTTATTTTTTGAATCGATTGGGTATCTTTGTATGGGATGCTAAAATCTATTATGATTTTTATACCATCCACCATAGTATGGAGGGTATATTAACACTAGAACGACGAAGGCGGTCATTTTGACCGCTTTCCAATTTTAAGTACAAAAGCAACTGTGCATTTAATGAGACTTTTTTTTAAATTTGGTGAATTTTTTATAATAAACGTAATTCTATGAGGTACAAAAAGTCACCAAATTTTAAAAAAAAATGTATTATTAAATGCACAGTTGCTTTTGTACTTGAAATTGGAAAGCGGTCAAAATGACCGCCTTCGGCGTTCTAGTGTTAATTTGGTCATTCCGTTTGTAACTCATCGAAATATTCATTTCCGACCCTATAAAGTATATATATTCTTGATCAGGGTAAAATTCTAAGACGATCTAGCCATGTCCGTCTGTCCGTCTGTTGTAATCACGCTATCTTCCGAAGGAATTGAGATAGGGTGCTGAAATTTTGCATAGGGTTGTCTTTTGTCTGCAGGCAGGTCAAGTTCGAAGATGGGATATATCGGTCCACGTTTAGGCATAGCTCCCATATAAGGGTACCCGCCCAATTTCGGTATTTTGGGATTCTTGAGCGCGTTTTTCAGCCGAATTCGCTGAAATTTGATACATTGGGTTCTTATAGGGTACTAAATGTCTCCACAAAAAATTATAAATATAGGTCCACTTTTTCTGGTAGCCTCCATATAACGGTACCTCCTAATTTTTAGTATTTTGGAGGTTTTAGTCGTATTTTTCCACCTAATTGGCTGTAATTTAGTATTTGGTGTTCTTAATAGGTAAGAAATCTCTCCACGAAAAATTATGAATATAGGTCCATTTTTTCGGGTAGCCCCCATATAAGGGTACCCCCAATTTTCAGCATTTTGGTATTCTTGAGCACGTTTTTCAGTCGAATTCGTTGAAATTTGCTACATTGGGTTCTTATTGGGTACTAAATATCTCCACAAAAATTTATAAATATAGGTCCACTTTTTCTGGTAGCCCCCATATAACGGTACCTCCCAATTTTTGGTATTTTGGGGGTTTTGATCTATTTTTCCGCCGAATTAGCTGTAATTTAGTATTTGGAGTTATCAATAGGTACCAAATTTCTCCACAAAAAATTATGAATATAGGTCCATTTTTCGGATAGCCCACATATAAGGGTACCCCAATTTTCGGTATTTTGGGGTTCTTGAGCGCGTTTTTCAACCGAATTTACTGCAATGTGGTATTTTGTAGTCGCATATCGTAACAAATCTCTCTACCAAAAATTATTAATATTCGTCCCCTTTTTGGGGTAGTCCCCATATAACTCCCTTTTTTATATTAAACTAGTTATCTGCTTTGTTCCGCGTTTTGAGTTTGGTTCTAAGACTCTGTTGTAATCATTTCACTTGCGTAGGATAGCGAGATAAAAAATTAGAACGTAAGGTTCGATAATGAACTATAGCCGCATTTAGACCTAGCCCATGTATGGAGGTTTCAGAAGGAGTGGACCGATATTCCCCATCTTCGAATTTGAATTATCAATTAAAAATTTCTGAAATTTTTATTATGGTTTACATAATCCGTATTTAGACATGTCGGTATAGGTCCACATTTTGGTATGTTCCCTATATTTTCATTTCTAGTACCTTTCAGTATATCTATGGTGGAGGGTATCCCAAGTTCGGCCCGGCCGAACTTAACGCTTTTTCACTTGTTGTAATTTAAACTATTTTGGGGGAATGTCATTTTGTGCGACTCCAAAGCTTGTGGTTAATTATACACAGAAAATTATAATTCGTATATTATATGAATGACGTTCAGAAAGTGTTGCCAATGTCCGAATTTCTGTATTTTATGAATGGAATTGATAAAACCAGTAGTTTCTTGTCAGAGAGTAAGAGGGAGCGAAAAAACAACTTTGGATTTGTGTTTGGTGATGGTGGTGGTGGGTTTTCCATGCCTCAGAAACTATGTGTCGTTTTGATTTTTCAACTTTGAATGTTTTCACAATTTCATTAATTGTTTATTTTTTCCATATTGAATTTGTACCTCGCTTGGAATACTAGTTAAAATTCTTATAATCATGAGAAAGCTGCTATTTTGTCCAAAAAATGTAACCATTTCATTAATATCAGAACTATTTCATATTTCATGTTTCTCCTCTCATTCTCTCTTTTGTTCCACCATTCATTGTTCGGTTGTTTTGTTTTGGTATCGTCTCCCCTCACTTGGTGGTTTTTTAGATCTACAACCGCGGTCTCTCGATTGTGGCTAGTTTTCAATTTCATTGTTTCTGTATTTAAAACATTGTTACTGACCTCTAAATTCGCATATGTAGTTTCCAAAATACTTCGATATAAATGCAAAAAACAACATGAACCTGTGAACGGAGCAGTATAGTCGGACGGGGGCGATCGTACGATGCCCTACACCAACAACTACGGAACCTTAACTTTCTGTGGATGTTTATTCTAAGTTTACACCCTCTTACCTGAATAAAGGGCAACAGCACCTCTTCCTTACATGGACATATTTTCCGAACATTACTAACATTCTATAGAGCTTTTCTAATTACTTGTCCACATATCATTCTCTTTGGGTTGTGTTGTGATGTTCGGCTTATCTATCGACTGAAAAAAAACACAAAAAATGAATATTCGGTCCATTTCATCCCAAAATCATCACCAAGATAATCACTGAAAATTATAGGCTTTGTCGTTGATAATAACAGGGAATTTAATGGACAATTTCAGAGCGATCTGCGCTATATTTCCGCCCCGTAGTGTGGTAATGGGTTACTAAATAATTTCTGAATACGTAGACACCTTTAAATATTTACGTATAACTCCACAATCCACTCCTCCTCTTGGATATATTATCAACTTCTCTCATCTATGTCGTTCAGACATAGATCTCGTAAATTTTTCACACAGAAGTCTGCGTCCATTTGACCCGCTAAATATTGAGTGATCTTTATCAAATAAGCCATGCTGATTCTTTGATGTTTGGGTCATTGTGGTTCCTAGAGCGACTAAAGAAACGAACAAAAATAAAGTTTTTGGTCCATTTCAGCACCTAATTATTAAAAAAATAAATCGTCTTCCCTGACCTTAAGCCGAAATAAAGCAACCAAAAATCTCCATACAACAGGTAGATTATAAACAACAACGTATTTTTCCGCAAAAATGTATACTGTAATCGCAAATTACAGCCACTAATATTCGACTCAATGAGAATCCATTAAATTAAAACTACCGCTAATTCGGTTAATATAAGTGCCCAAAACTCCTCAAATACCTATATTTGAGATGTAGCGTTATATGAGGGCTACCCAAAAATATTGGCCAATATTGATTATTTTTAGGAACGTTGTACCCAGAATATCAAATTGCAGCTGATTAGATTGAAAACCAGTAAGGAAAGTAGTAAAGTCGGACGGGGCCGACTATATGATACCCTTCACCACTATGGGTATATTAACATGAAATTGGATGAAATAAAATATGTGATATATATCTAAATGTGAATCTACCTAGATCTTCGTAATTCTATGCTCAATTTTGTACATTCAGCAACATGTCAGACAATCTGACAAACATGAGGAGTTTGACGCACCATTTATTTCAAATCGGACGAAAATATATATGGAAGCTATATCCAAATATGAACCGATTCCAACGAAACTTGTCACAGGTTAGGTTATACTAATTTCAGTACGTATTGTTCCTATCCTATAATATAAGGGAGCTGTATCTAAATCTCAACCGATTTTTACGAAACTTATAACACATCATTCTGGACTAAATTCAGTACGCTAGGCTAAATTTCGTGCATATCGAAAGATATATGTGGACTTTGGTGCATCATTTACATTAAATCGGACGAAAATATATATGGGATCTATATCTAAATCTTGACCAATTTTCACGAAACTCGACAGACATCGCTCTAGGCTCAATTCAGTATGTTATACCAAATTTCGTGCAAATCGAAGGATATATAGGGACTTTGGTGCACCATTTACATGAAATTGGACGAGACTATACATGGGAGCTATAACTAAATCTGGACCGATTTTCACGAAACAAGGCAGACATCACTCTAGGCTCAATTCAGTACGTTATGCCACATTTCGTGCAAATCGAAAGATGTATAGCGACTTTGGTTCACCATTTACATCAAATCGGACGAAACTATATATGGGAGCTATATAGAAATCTGGACCGATATTCTCGAAAATTGGCAGACATCACTCTACGAAACTATACATGGAAAGTATATCTAGATCTGAACCGATTTTCTCAAAACTTGCCAGACATCACTCTAGGCTCAATTCAGTACGTTATGCCAAATTTCGTGCAAATCGAAGGATATACAGGGCTTTTAGTGCACCATTTACATGAAATCGGACGAAACTATATATGGGAGCTATATCTAAATCTTGACCGATTTGCACGAAACTTTGCAGACATCATTCTGGGCCTAATTCAGTACGATATGCCGAATTTCGTGCAAATCGAAAGGTAGATAGGGACTTTGGGGCACCATTTACATGAAATCGGACGAAAATATATTGGGAAGTATATCTAAATCTGGACCGATTTTCTCGAAACTTGGCAGACATCACTCCAGGCTAAATTCAGTACGTTATGCCAAATTTCGTGCACATCAAAAGATATATAGGGACTTTGGGTATATCTAAATCTGAACCGATTTTCTCAAAACTTGGCAGACATCATTCTAGGCTTAATTCAGTACGTTATGTCAAATTTCGTGCAAATCGAAGGATATATATTGATTTTGGTGCACCATTTACATGAAATCGGACGAAACTATATATGGGAGCTATATCTTAATCTGAACCGATTTTCACGAAACTTGGCAGAAATAATTCTAGGCCCAAGCCAGTACGTTATGCAAAATTTGGTGCAAATCGAAAGATATATAGAGATTTTTTTTCGTCCGATTTCATGTAAATGGTGCACTTACATGAAATCGGACGAAACTATATATGGGAGCTATATCTAAATCTGGACCGATTTTCACGAAACTTGGCAGACATTATTCTAGACCTAAATGAGCAGGCTGTACCAAATTTCGTGCAAATCGAAAGATATATAGGGACCGTTCACATTAAATCGGTTAAATATATATATGGGAGCTATATCTAAATCTGAACCGATTTTTCCCAATTTCAATAGGGTTCGTCCTTGGGCCGAATAAGTGACCTATGCCAAATTTCATCTAATTCGGATCATAAATGCGACCTGTACTTTGTTTACAATTTAACATGGACAGACGGACGGACGGACAGACGGACATGCATAAATCGATTCAGAAAGTGATTCTATGCATATTCTCAAAAGGAACCATGGGTCTAACTCGATTATTTTTGCCTGTTACAAACATATGCACAAAGACATAATACCCTGTACCAGAGTGTGGTGAAGGGTATAAAAACTTAAATTGTCGTGTGATTATTGTAAGTAATTTTTAACAAATATCTAGACTAAAAATAATGTATGCAGAAATAAATATTAAAAGAAATTCTTACCCCTCACAAAAACAAAAAACCTTTTCCAACACTCATCGTAGAAATCTAAATAATAGAAATCGCAAAACAAATTTCAGTGAATTCTCACTGGCGTAGAACAATGGTGACGGTTAGTGTTCAGGGAAAGCGAAACAAATACAATAAAATAATAACACAAACGTTGTTCTACAACAAATGAGACATTGTCGTTACAACAACAGTCGCAATCAAGAAGAAGAAGATGACTAACAAATATACAATTGTTCATCTAACACATTCATTATTTTATCGATGCTTTAACATTGCCAGCCAGATGAGTCTAGGGCTTAGTTTTATTAGAAAAAAAAAACTCCATGGGTTGTCTATGTTGTGCCGAAGAGAATGTGACAATTTTGGCGAAGGGAAAAATAAACAAACTACGGGGAAACGTAAAACAAAATAACAATTTTTTTTGTAAATTTGTATAGACGTAGATAGTAGAATGGAAGTTCTATTAAATTTTAATTGAATATACAATTTTGTAAGATAGGTCAACAATTTAATTGTTATAAATATTTTAAGGAACACAGATGTTCGATTGCTTAAAAGAATACGAGGGCTACTACATATATATTTCCTAAAATTGAAACCACTGCAGGATCTGATACCCATATAAGACAAACTGAGCTGAATTTAAAAATGTATGCTTGGACTAAAATATTTTATACTGGACATTTATACATTTATATTTTATACTCGAACCTACGCTTAACGAAACGTTGTAGGACCTGGCAAAAGATATAGGATTTCAGTTCTTCAGTCTACAATAAATAGTTCCTGGTTTAATTTTCTCTCAAATATGAAGACATATTTATTACACCATTTTCTAGAGTAAACCAGTGAGCGGATTAGTCGGACGGGGGCGACCATATGATACCCTACAAAATTACTACTGAACTTTAAATATATTAAGAGTGTGATAATGGTAATATTAAAATATGTAGACACCTATCCGACCTCTTCCATTAATAAAATTTTTATTAGCTCATCATGTTTCCCCGAAGTGACTATTTATACCCTTCACCACACTGTGGTACAGGGTATTATGTCTTTGTGCATATGTTTGTAACAGGCAAAATGAATCAAGATAGACCCATGGTTCTTTTTGAGAATATGCATATAATCACTTTTTAAGTCGATTTATACATGTCCGTCCTGTCCTGTCCGTCTGTCTGTCCATGTTAAATTGTAAACAAAGTACAGGTCGCATTTATTATTCGAATTGGATGAAATTTCGCATACGTCACTTATTTGGCCCAAGGACGAACCCTATTGAAATTGGGAAAAATCGGTTCAGATTTAGATATAGCTCCCATATATATTTTCGTCCGATTTTAGGGAAATAGTGCACCAAAGTCCCTATATATTTTTCGATTTGCACGAAATTTGGCACAGCGTACTTAATTAAGCCTAGAGTAGTGTGTGCTAAGTTTCATAAAAATCGGTTCAGATTTATATATAGCTCCCATATATAATTTCGTTCGATTTAAGGAAAATGGTGTACCAAAGTCTCTGTATACCTTTAGATTTCCACGAAATTTGGTACAGCGTACTGAATAAAGTCTAGAATGATGTGTGTTAGGTTGCGTGAAAATCAAAAATACAGACGTCGCATTTTAAGATGCATCTGTTGAATTTACCCAAAGTGGTGAAGGGTATCATATAGTCGGCCCCGTCCGACTTTACCACATTCCTTACTGGTTTTTTTAGTAGTAGTACTTCTTTATTGATTAAATATGTTTGCAATTCATTTCACAAAATATATTTAACATCAGTTATAAAGAAGTTGTATATGTTTGTGACAATGTTAAATAAAACGTCTGTCACTCAACATATATGTATATATATAGGTTTTTTCCAAGTAATGTGTTAATTTATTGAATGAAGCGGAAATAATTAAAATATATAATATAAATATTATTTTATTATTTTAATTATTTTAATTATTTCCGCTTCATTCAATATTGGTTTTTGTAAAGATATTATTCTGAATTCTCGAAGAACGGGGCCAGTTCCTAAGAAATGTTGCAGTGTTTCAATCGCATGTAAATTACATAGTTTACATACTTTTGATGTCGATTCCGAATGAAATGTGTTATATGCCAGAGGGATCATTCCGCCGAGAGCTTTGAATATCCAACCTATTTGTTCGTGTGTGTATTTTTCATTTAAGTAGTGTTGGTCTCTGTCCGGGTTCAAAGGTTAATATATACGCAGACTTTGACTGCATTGTTTTCTATATAACCTTTCCTCCTTCAATCGGGCTTTTATGTTGCTCATTAAACTTGTACAGAAAATATTCCAATTATCTGGGGACGACATCATATGTGACCATGATATGTTAAACTGTTGAGCCAATTCATTCAATTCTTTTGCCCAAAATGTATTTTTTCGTAGTATAAGCTATCATAGCTGCTTCGGAAGTTTTTTGTTTGAATACTGGAACATAGATTTGCTTAAATAGTTTAGGTGAAGTCCTAGAGTGTAGAATTGAGTATCTTCCACACCAGTTTCCAGCATCAGCACATAGTTTGGTGTAAAACTTGGTACATGCAAAATTCTCTTTAAGAAGTATTTCTGCAATTTGTTTATTTCTTCGAAATAAGAGAACCCCCAAATTTGTGCAGCATAAGTTTGTATGGATCTACAGACAGTTAGAAAAAGTTTCCATTTCGCATTCATTACTACATCCGTTCTTCCTATGAATTGGTTCCAAGTAGCTTTTATTGCGTTTTTTGCCTCCTTACATCTATTCTGCACATGCTTATGAAATTTCATCTTAGGGGTGAATGTAACCGCCAAATACTTGAATCCGTTTCTGACCTTCATCTCGATGCCTTTTTAAGTCCACTTTTCATTTTTACTTGGTCGTCCTCCATTTCTAAAAACCATAATTTCGGATTTGGATAAGTTCACCTCTAAGCTACAAAGTTTACAATACATTACCAATTTATCTATCATAGTCTGTAAAACATTTATATCGTCCCATAGAAGAACAATGTCATCTGCATATAGGAGAATTCGTATGTTAATATTTTCAACAAACAATCCACCTTCAATGTACTCATGTAGGTCGTTTATATAAAGGCCAAATAATTATGGGGATGACATCCTTGTTTAACTCCCTTAGTTGTTGCAAAGTATTCCGAGAGCTCATTTCCGTTCCAAACTGCAGATTGGTTTCAATCAATGTGACCATTTTTTCGATATTTCTATATGAAGAGATAGATAAGAGCCTGTCTTGATATATTATCAAAGGCAGCTTTGAAATCGATGAAAAAAGAGCAAACCTTTTTCTTTTCATTAAATTTAAGTTTTACGATTGATGCTAGGTTGTAGATATTGTCAGCTGTCATGTAATTTCTCCGAAAACCAGCTTGAAATTCAGTTAAAACATCATGATTTTCCACCCAATTGTACAGTCTTTCATTTATTAGGCCCCTAAATATCCTGGCTGCACAATTCATAAAAGAAGTGCCTGGTTGGTTAAGGTCTCCTATGAATATTATTTAAGTGCGTTTTTTACACAAAAGTCTGGTATCATTTCATTCGCTAAATATTGACGGATTATCATTAAAAGAGCGACCAAAAAAATCGACAAAAATAAAGTTGTTGGTCCATTTTATTTCCCAAAATAATTACCCATCATTATTAAAAACAATTGGGGTCTTCTTTGATCAGAACCAGAATTAAGTGCGGAATTTCTTGATGATTGTTTTAAAACTGTGATCTTTATTGATCGTTCATAGAATTCGCTATATATATAAACATATTAATAGCTTGTTCGAACAAAATGTATAAATAAATGCGACGCCCCTGAAGGGTATTTCCCAAAATGGTCTTGTGTGCTCAATTGTGTTCTCAATTAAAAAATTGCCGGCTGCCCACAAAATGCAATAAATGTTCCTATTTATATATTTCTTAATAGCCATTTGCTTTGTTGATAAGCTGGCCAGTTCAGCTTGAGAAAATCAGCACAACATCGTTATCAGCAGCGTAAAATCCCACATTGTTTGTTGAGCGGTCAGATTGTCTGTATTAATCATATCACATACCGGCGTATAGATCAGCTATAAATAAGAAGAGAATTTCACTTTTTCAATTTGTTTACACAACAGCATTGGAAGTATGCGGCCCAAAGTGACAATTGTGTGGTTAGGTTTAATGTTTCTTCTTTGCCCAGTTCATGGTCAGGGAGTGTCGTTAAACGACTTAATAAATGATACATTTAAAACTAAACCAGAGACTGGAATATCTTTAAACGATTTAATTAATAACACATTTAAAACCAAACCGAATACAACAACCCCAGATTCGGGTACAAAAGTGACGGAATCACCCGACGTAGTGAAAAAATCCTATAAAACTTGTGGACTTGATAAAGAATGTGTTCCACGACATCTGTGCCTGGATGGTGTCGTAAATAACAATGGTGTGGGTATGATTGATATTCGAGTTGATCGTGCGGTATGTTCATACAATGAATTATGCTGCGATCTAAGTAGAAAGGTAATGCTCAATATTTTTTCTTAATACGTTTTATATTATAAAAAAAGTATTTGTTTTTTAGACAACGGTTCCCGTAGTAGCTCCCACACCGCCCGTAGTACACCAAGGTTGTGGTTGGCGCAACGAAAACGGTGTTGGTTACAAAATTTCCGGCGCCCGCGACAATGAAACTGAATTCGCAGAATTCCCTTGGATGGTGGCCATCGTACGCAGCATGGATGTTAATGGGGAAATTGCATATATGTATGCCTGTGGTGGATCACTGATAGCCAAAAACGTAGTCTTGACCGGCGCCCATTGCCTCATCAATCGTGAGCCTAACGAGCTCATTGTCCGGGCCGGTGAATGGGATACTAAAAGCGAAAATGAAATTTTACCACATGTCGATAGGAGGGTACATGAAATAATCCGACATGAACAATTCCACAAAGGTGCCGTATACAATGATGTAGCTTTACTGATTCTCAACGAACCCTTCGAATGGCAGGAAAATATTCGACCCATCTGTCTACCAGAATCAAATATACATTTTGATAATCAACGTTGCTACGCCACCGGTTGGGGTAAAGATAAATTCAATAGTGAAGGTCAATATCAGACGATATTAAAGAAAATTGATTTACCCATTGTTCCGCATGACCAATGTGAAGAGATGTTACGGCAGACTCGTCTTGGCTTGCGTTTTGATCTGCATGAAAGTTTTATTTGTGCGGGTGGTGAGAAGGGAAAAGACACCTGCAAGGGTGATGGGGGATCACCGTTGGTATGTCCTGTGTCTGGCACAGCTGGTCGGTTTTATCAGGTCGGCATTGTGGCATGGGGTATCGATTGTGGTCAGGAAAATATTCCTGGTGTTTATGCAAATGTCCCGCATTTACGTTCTTGGATTTTAGAGAAACTCAACGCTAAAGGTATTTCGTATGAAGATTTTACACCATAAGTAAGGGGAGACTGGAATTTTATGATAATAAACATATTTTATAGAAAAATGCAATTAATTTATTTTAACTAATAACGACTTATACCCCGCACCAAACTAGGGTACATTGTTAAATATATATTTGCATATGTTTGTAACATACCGAAGGAAACAATATAGGCACATATCTAACGTTTAAGACACACTTCTGCTATAATACATCAGATGGTTTTTTTTATCCGATGCAATAAAATTGTTTACAACACCTCGAAATATTCATCTGAGATCCCATAAAGTATATGTATTCTTGATCAAAAAAAAAAATCGATGCAGAATTAGCAATAAAGATCCGTCTGTTGAAATCGAGATATAGCTCAAAACATTCTAAGTACAGCTTTAAAATAAGCATACATTTCCACTATTCATAGGATATTTTGTAATGAAAATCGCATACATCGGATCACTTTCTAGGGTAGTCCCCAAAATATTCGGAATTTAAAAGCATTTGAACACGTTTTTATAACTCCCACCAGAAGGTGGAATGTCATTCTATTTCCAACACCTCGAAATAAATGCATTCATATTCTTGATCAGCCGCCACATAACGGCACCTTTAAAATTCGGTATTTTGATGATTTTGTACACGTTTTCGAACCGAATTGGCAGTAATTTGGCATTTTGGGTTCGCGTGGTATCCCATATGTCCGTATCAAAAATTATTAATATTGACCAAAGTTGATCCATATAACGGTACCCCCAAAACTCGGTATTTTGAGGATTTTGACAGGTTTTCCAACCGCATTGGCCACAATTTGGTATTATGGGTTCTCATTGTATGGCACATCTTCCTACCAAACACTTTCAATATTGACGCGAGTTTCAGTATAGCACACACTATGGTATCCCCAAATATGGGGATTTTGGACATGTTATTAATTAAAATTGCCTGTCAATTGGTATTTTAGGTTCTCGTAACTGTATCACCACATACATCTCCACACTAAACCAATAAGGAAAGTAGTAAAATTGGACGGGGCCGACAATATGATACCCTTCACCACTTAGGGTATATTCAACAGATGAATCCTAACATACGTCGCATTTTTGAAGGACCAGTAAAATTAAATTGGATCCATAAACATGTCATTCTGCAACCTATACTAAATTGTTCATTTTGTCAGATGGGACAACATTATGTACATCAACTTAAGACAAATATCAATCGAACACCCGTTGATCTTAATATGAACCTATTTCAACAAAACTTGCCACACGTTATGCTATAGTATCTTCAGTACGTTGTGCAAAATTTTGTGCCAATCGGACCCACCTGGGGAGTTTAGTGCAGAATTTATAGCTAACTTCTAGGTTATACTAACTTCAGTACGTTTTGCAAAATGTTGTGTCAATTTTGTGTAAAATCGGACGAAAATATATATGTAGAAACTATATCTAAATCTGAAACGATTTCATCGAGACTTGCCACAGACTAATTTATATTAACTACAGTTCATTGTACAAAACTGTATGACAATCGGACAAACTTTTGGTCTTTAGTGCACTATTTACATAAAAGCGGAAGAAAATATATATAGGAGCCTTAATCTGAACCGAAACTTTGCACACACCCACTAGACTTAATTCAGCACATCGAAAGATATATAAAAACTATGATCTACATTGAATCGGACGATAATATATATGGGAGCTGTATCTAAATCTGAATCGATTTTCAGGAAAATTAACACACATATTTCTAGACTTAATTCAGTACCCCATGCAAAATTTCGTGAAAATCGAAAGATATATAGGAACGAAACTTAACACACATATTTCCAGAGTTAATTCAGTAGCTCATGTAAATTTTGTGCAAATCAAAAGATATATAGGGACTTTGGTACACCATTTACCCCAAATCGGACGATAATATATATGGGAGCTATAACTAAATCTAAACCGAAACTTTGCAAACAGCATTCTGGACCTAATTCAGAACTCATAGAGTTCAGAATTTCATGCAAATCGAAAGATATATAGGGATTATGGTACACCATTTACATTAAATCGGACGATAATATATAGGGGCTATATCTAAATCTGAACCGATTTTCACGAAATTTAACACACATCATTCTTGATCTAATTCCTTACGCTGTACCAAATTTCGTGCAAATCAAAATAGATATATAGGGACTTTGGTGCACCATTTACCTTAAATCGGACGAAAATATATATGATATATATATATATATATATATCTGGACCGATTTTCAAGAAACTTAGCACACATGAGTCTAGTCTCAATTCAGTCTTTCTGCCAAATTTAGTTCAAATCGAAAGATATATAGGAACTTTGGTACACCATTTACATTAAATCGGACGAAAATATATATGGGAGCTATATCTACATCTGAACCGATTTTCACGAAATTTAACACACATCGTTCTAGACTTTTTTAAGTACACTATGCCAAATTTCGTGGAGCTATATCTAAATCTGAACCGATTTTCACGACACTTAACACTCATAATTTTAAACTCAATTCAGTACGATATGCTAAATTTCGTGCACATTGAATGATATATAGGAACTTTGGTGCGCTATATACCTAAAATCGGACGAAAATATATATGGGAGCTATATCTAACTCTGAACCGATTTTCACGAAATTTAACACACATCGTTGTAGACTTAGTTTAGTACGCTATGCCAAATTTCGTGCAAATCGAAGGATATTTAGGGACTTTGGTGCACCCATTACCTTAAATCGGACGAAAATATGTATGGGAGCTATATCTAAATCTGAACCGATTTCTCCCAATGTCAATAGGGTTCGTGCTTGGGCCAAATAAGTGACATATGGCAAATTTCGTCCAATTCGGATCATAAATGTGACCTGTACTTTGTTTACAATTTAACATGGACAGACAGACGGACGGACATATATAAATCGACTTAGAAAATGATTCTATGCATATTCCCAAAAGGAACCATGTGTCTATCTCGTTTCCTTTTGCCTGTTACAAACATATGCACAAAGACATAATACCCTGTACAACAGTGTGGTGAAGGCTATAACCATATTTGTCTTCTTTGATCAGAACCTGGAATGAAATGCGAAATTTCGTGACGATTGCTTTAATACTATGTTAACAAATGTTTAACACACTTGACTAGATCGATTCTGCTATTCGTGATATGATAATAAGTGTGGTGTGTTTGAGGCCCAATTTTAAGAATCCGTTCTGAAACAATGTGGTTGGTAGCAAACTGAATAGCATGTCATTTGGCATTTTGGATTGTTCACGGCTTATCTACATTTCCCATAGACCTCCGTGCTAAAAATTAACGTAACGCGGAACACTAATTTTTCAAGTTATGCTAGTTAGTCATCACTGGACCAATATAAATTTCTGTGTTAATAATAATGCCTAAATGTCAAAATGTAAATGTTTATAGAACTCGCTATATATTAGCATGTTAATAGCTTATTCGAACAAAATGTATAGCCTTACGCGTCACCCCTGGCCGGTCTTGTATGACAGCGTCGTTATCAGTAGATACAAAAAAACTCCCACACTGTTTGTTGAGCGGTCAGATTGTCTGTATTAATCGTATCATCTGCCGGTGTATAGATCAGCTATAAATAAGAAGTCAATTCCACTTTTTCAATTTGTTTACACAACAGCATTGGAAGTATGCGGTTCAAAGTGACATTTGTGTGGTTGGGTTTAATGTTTATTCTTTGCTCAGTTCATGGTCAGGTAGACAGTGTGAAAATACACGAATTAATAGAAAGTATATTTAAAACTAAACCGAATACAACTACCCCAGCATCGGGTACAATAGTGACGGAATCACCCAACGTAGTGAAAAAATCCTATAAACCTTGTGGACTTGATAAAGAATGTGTTCCACGACATCTGTGCCTGGATGGTGTCGTAAGTAAACATGGTGTGGGTGTGATTAATCTTCGACCTGATGATGCGGTGTGTACATACGATCAAATATGCTGTGATCAAAGCAGAAAGGTAATGCTCAAATTGCTTCAAATTATAGAAATATATATTTGTTTTTTTTTTAGACAACGGTTCCCGTAGTATCTCCCAAACCGCCCATAGTACACCAAGGTTGTGGTTGGCGCAACGAAATCGGCGTTGGTTTCAAAATTACCGGCGCTTACGATAATGAAGCCGAATTCGCAGAATTCCCTTGGATGGTGGCCATCCTACGCATCATGGATGTTAATGGGGAAATGTATGCCTGTGGTGGTTCACTGATAGCCAAAAATGTGGTCTTGACCGGTGCTCATTGTGTCATCAAAATTGAGCCTAACGAGCTCATTGTCCGTGCCGGTGAATGGGATACTAAGAACGCAAATGAAATTTTGCCACATGTCGATAGGAGGGTATATGAAATAATCCGACATGAACAATTCCACAAAGGTGCCGCACACAATGATGTGGCTTTACTGATTCTCAATGAACCCTTCGAATGGCAGGAAAATATTCGACCCATCTGTCTACCAGAATCAAATATAAATGTTGATAATCAACGTTGCTATGCCACCGGTTGGGGTAAAGATAACTTCAATAGAGAAGGTCAATATCAGACGATATTAAAGAAAATTGATTTACCCATTGTTCCGCATGACCAATGTGAAGAGAATTTACGACAGACTCGTCTTGGATTGCGTTATGAACTGCATGAAAGTTTTATTTGCGCGGGCGGTGAGAAGGGAAAAGACACCTGCCAGGGTGATGGAGGATCACCGTTGGTATGTCCATTTCCTGGTACAACAGGTCGGTTTTATCAGGTTGGCATTGTGGCATGGGGTATCGAGTGTGGCCACGAAAATATTCCTGGTGTTTATGCAAATGTCCCGCATTTACGTTCTTGGATTTTGGAGAAACTCTCCACTAAAGGTATTTCGTATGAAGATTTTACACCATAAGTAATGTGAGAATGGAACTGTATGATAATAAAAATGTTTTATAGAAATATACCAATAATTTATTTTAAATAATTACTACTTGTACCCCATAGATTGGTAGTAATGGCAGTAATTTGGCATGGATTCTCATTGTATGGCACATTTTCGAACCAACAACTTTCAATATTATATCGAGTTTCAGTATAGCACACTTTCGTACTGAAAATTTTTAATATTGACCGATGTTTAAGGGTAGCCCCCATTTTGGACATGTTTTTCATTAAAATTGCCTGTCATTTGGTATTTTAGGTTCTCATAACTGCATCACCACATACATCTCCACACTAAATCAGTAAGAAAAGTAGTAAAGTTGGACGGGGCCGACAATATGATACCCTTCACCACTTAGGGTATAATCAACAGATGAATCCTAACATACGTCGCAGTTTTTAAGGAACAGCAAAATTAAATTGGATCCATAAACATGTCAGATATAGGGTTGCTTCTTACAATGGGACAACATTATGTAAATCAACTTAAGACAAATATCAATCGGACACCCGTTGATCTTAATATGAACCTATTTCAACAAAACTTGACACACGTTATGTTATAGTATCTTCAGTACGTTGTGCAAAATTGTGTGCCAATCTGACCCACTTGGGGAATTTGGTGCAGAATTTATATCTAACTTGTAGGTTATACTAAATTCAGTACGTTTTGCAAAATGTTGTGTAAATTTTGTGTAAAATCGGACGAAAATATATATGTAGAAGCTATATCTAAATCTGAACCGATTTCAACGAGATCTACCAGAGACTAATCTATATTAACTACAGTTCATTGTACAAAATTGTATGGCAATCGGACAAACTTAGGGTCTTTAGTGCACAATTTATATAAAATCGGAAGAAAATATATATCGGAGTCTAAATCTGAACCGAAACTTTGCACACACCACACTAGACTTAATTCATCAAATCGAAAGATATATAGGGGCTATGGCACACCATCTACATTAAATCGGACGGAAAAATATATCAGAGCTATATCTATATATATCTATATATATATATATGTAGAATATGCATAAAATCACTTTCTGAGTCGATTTACCCATGTCCGTCTGTCCGTCCGTCCGTCTGTCCATGTATTTTTATCAACAGAGTACAGGTCGCATTTATGGTCCGATTTGGATGAAATTTGGCATAGGTCACTTATTTGGCCCAAAGACGAACCCTATTGAAATTGGGAAAAATCGGTCCAGATTTAGATATAGCTCCCATATATATTTTCCTCCGATTTAATGTAAATGGTGTACCAATGCCCCTATATATAGTTCGATTTGCACGAAATTTGGCGTAGCGTAATGAATTATGTCTAGAATGATGTGTGTTAAGTTTCCTGGAAATCGGTCCAGATTTAGATATAGCTCCCATATATATTTTCGGACGATTTAAGTTAAATGGTACGCCAATGTCCCTAAATATCTTTCGATCAGCACAAAATTTGGCATAGCGTACTGAACTAAGTCTAGAATGATGTGTGTTAAGTTTCCTGAAAATTGGTTCAGATTTAGATATAGCTCCCACATATATTTTCGTCCGATTTTATGTAAATGGTGCCCCAAAGTCTCTATATATCCTTCGATTTGCACGAAATTTGACATAGCGTACTGAATTAATACTAGAATGATGTGTACAAAGTTTCGTGACAATCGGTTCAGATTTAGATATAGCTCCCATATATATTTTTATCCGAATTAAGGTAATTGGTGCAAAGACCCTATATATCTTTCGATTTGTACGAAATTTGGCATACCGTACTGAATTGCGTCTATAATAATGTGTGCAAAGTTTCGTGAAAATCGGTTCAGATTTAGATATAGCTCCCATATATATTTTCATCTGATTTTAGGTAATTGGTTCACCAAAATCTCTAAAAATCATTCGATTTTCACGAAATTTGTCATAGCGTACTGAATTAAGTTTTGAATGATGTTGCTAAACTTCGTGAAAAGATCTATAGCTAGGCCGATTTATACAACGTACTGATGTAATATAAATTAGTCTCTGGCAAGTTTCCCGGAAATCGGTTCAGATATATTCTACATATGTAGAATATACCCAAAGTGATGAAGGGTATCATATAGTCGGCCCAGTCCGACTTTACTACTTTCCTTACTGATTTTTTTCAAATATACGACACTACCTCGCTTCCTTAATTTTGGATGTATTGCGAGAGCCGTTGGGTCTTAAATATAGTATTAATCATTAGGAGTGCCGACATGTCTCCTTATTGGAATTATTGTGAGAATTAACAGAGGGGCGCTGTGTCTCAAATATAGTATTAATCATTAGAAATATAGTATAAATCATTTTTTGGATTTAACAACTGATTACAGAGGGCCGTTTGGTCTCAAGTTGGACTTAACCGTCAAGAGTGCTGATAGTTCTCTTTTTTTATTTTGTCAAAAAATACAGAGGACCGTTTCCTCCCAAGTTGGAATTAAACGTTAAGAGTACCGGTAGGTCTCTTTCTTTGAATTTTATCACTAATTACAGAGGGCCGTTTGGTCTCTATAAAAAGTTGTATTAAATTGTTCGGTCTCTGTACCGATGGCGTTGAAAGAATTTATGACACACTCAAGGGAAGCAGACAAGCGCAGAGCTTAGGACCGTATTGAATCTGAGCTGGGAAGGAGAATGTAAAGCCTGAAGGCCGAGGACACAATTAAAGGGTCGGTTTAGAATTGATATGAAGTCGGTTTGGAGATGATACGAATTGTATGTGTAATAATATATTAACAAATAAAATTTAAATTTTGTGAACAAACATTTTTTTATTATTTTTTTTTTCTTAAATATCTGCAAGATCTGGTACCCATATAATGCAAATTTAGCTGAGTTAAAAAACGTATGTTTTTTGTTAAATATTTATGCTTGACCTAAAATATTTAATACTGGACACTGCAATTGATCGAACCTGCGCTTAAAGAGCAGTTTAAGAAGCTGGCAAAACATAACTGATTGCATGTTTCATTTTCTCTCAAAATATTGAGACAGATTTATAACAACATGTTCTACAACAAAAAAGTGACGGGGTTGACAATATGATACCCTACACAACTACCACTGAACTTTAAATTTCTGCGGATCTATAGTTTATCATGTTTCCCCGAAGTGAATTCAGTTTTTCATTCATTCACACAATAGTCTGGGTTCATTTCACCCACTATGTATTGACAGATTATCTTGAAAAGAGACATGGTTAATTCTTGATCAGGTCCGTTTTTCCTTAATGTTCTGGTCCGTTTTGCCCTCTAGAGCGACCAAAAATTTGCAAAAAATATAATTGTTTGTCTATGTCATTCCTTAAATAATTAGCGATCATTATTAAAAACCAGTAAGGAAAGTAGTAAAGTCGGACTGGGCCACTTTGGGTATATTCTATGTATTCTAACAATTTCATGCCAGTGTTTCTCCTAAGGGAACATTAAATAACATAACATAAAATAGGACAGCACATATCATTCTAGACTTAATTCAGTACGCTATGCCAAACTTGTTGCAAATCGAAAGACATATAGGGACTTCGGAACACCGGTTACATTAATTCGGACGAAAATGTGTGCGAGCTATATATAAATCTGACCGATTTCAAGGAAACTTAAAACACATCAATCTAGTCTTAATTCAGTACGCTATACTAAAATTCGTGCAAATCGAAAGATATATAAGGATTTTAGTGCCCCATTTTCATAAAATCGGACGATAATATATATTGGAGCTATATCTAAATCTGAACCGATTTTCACGAAACTTAGTACACATCATTCTAGATTTAATTTAGTAGGCTATACCAAATTTCGTGGAAATCGTAAGATATATAAGGACTTTAGTGCACCATTTACATAAAATCGGACGAAAACATATATATACCAAATTTCGTGCAAATCGATAGATTGGGAAGATATGCATTATTTACCTAAAATCGGGCGAAGCTATATATGGGGGCTATATCTAAATCTTAACCGATTTTTACGAAACATAGCACACATCATTCTAGACTTAATTTAGTAGACTATACGAAATTTCGTGCAAATCGAAAGATATATAAGGACTTTAGTGCACAATTTACCTAAAATCGGACGAAAATATATATGGGAGCTATATCTAAATCTGAACCGATTAAATAGGGTTCATCCTTGGGCCAAATAAATGAGCTGTGACAAATTTCATCCAAATCTGATTATAAATGCAATCTGTACTTTGTTTACAATTTAACATCTACAGACGGACGGGCGAACATGCATAAATCGACTAAGAAAGTGAGGGTCTATCTGTTACAAAGATATGCACAAAGACATAATACCCTGTACAACAGTGTGGTGAAGGGTATACCAATATTAATCTTCTTTGATCAGAACCGGAATTAAATGCGTAATTTCGTGACGATTGTTTTAATAATATGTTAACAAATGTTTTACACACATGAATAGATTGATTCTGCTATTCGTGATATGACGTTAAGTGTTGTGTGTTTGGGGCCCAGTTTTATGAGTTCGTTCTGAAACAATGTGGCAAACTGAATAGCATGCCATTTGGCATTTTGGATTGTTCACGGCTGATCTACATTTCCCATAGAACTCCGTGCTAAAATTAACTTATCACATAACACTAATTTTTCAAGTTATGCTGGTTAGTGATCACTGGGCCAATATAAATTTCTATGTTAATAATAATGCCTAAATGTCAAAATGTAAATGTTTATAGAACTCGCTATATTCATAAGCATATTAATAGCTTGTTCGAACGAAATGTATAGCCTTACGCGTCACCCCTGGCCGGTATTTCCAAAAACGGTCTTGTGTGTCAGCGTCGTTATCAGTAGAAAACTCCCACACTGTTTGTTGAGCGGTCAGATTGTCTGTATTAATCGTATCATCTGCCGGCGTATAGATCAGCTATAAATAAGAAGTCAATTCCACTTTTTCAATTTGTTTACACAACAGCATTGGAAGTATGCGGCCCAAAGTGACAATTGTGTGGTTGGGCTTAATGTTTCTTCTTTGCCCAGTTCATGGTCAGGCAGGCAAGGTGATACCACTCGAATTAATAGAAAGTATATTTAAAAGTAAACCGAATTCAACTACCCCAGCATCGGGTACAATAGTGACAGAATCACCTAACGTAGTGAAAAAATCCTATAAAGCTTGTGGACTTGACAAAGAATGTGTTCCACGACATCTGTGCCTGGATGGTGTCGTAAGTAAACATGGTGTGGGTGTGATTGATTTTCGACTTGATGATGCGGTGTGTACCTACGATCAAATATGCTGTGATCAAAGCAGAAAGGTAATGCTTAAAATTTTTTCTTAATATGCTTTAAATTATAGAAATATATATTTGTTTTTTTTTTTAGACAACGGTTCCCGTAGTATCTCCCAAACCGCCCATAGTACACCAAGGTTGTGGTTGGCGCAACGAAATCGGCGTTGGTTTCAAAATTACCGGCGCTTACGATAATGAAGCCGAATTCGCAGAATTCCCTTGGATGGTGGCCATCGTACGCAGCATGGATGTTAATGGGGAAATTGCATTTATGTATGTCTGTGGTGGTTCACTGATAGCCAAAAATGTAGTCTTGACCGGTGCCCATTGTGTCATCAAAATTGAGCCTAACGAGCTCATTGTCCGTGCCGGTGAATGGGATACTAAGAGCGAAAATGAAATTTTACCACATGTCGATAGGAGGGTACATGAAATAATCCGACATGAACAATTCCACAAAGGTGCCGGACACAATGATGTGGCTTTACTGATTCTCAATGAACCCTTCGAATGGCAGGAAAATATTCGACCCATCTGCCTACCAGAATCAAATATAAATGTCGATAATCAACGTTGCTATGCCACCGGTTGGGGTAAAGATAACTTCAATAGAGAAGGCCAATATCAGACGATATTAAAGAAAATTGATTTACCCATTGTTCCGCATGACCAATGTGAAGAGAATTTACGGCAGACTCGTCTTGGATTGCGTTATGAACTGCATGAAAGTTTTATTTGTGCGGGCGGTGAGAAGGGAAAAGACACCTGCAAAGGTGATGGAGGATCACCTTTGGTATGTCCATTGCCTGGTACAACAGGTCGGTTTTATCAGGCCGGCATTGTGGCATGGGGTATCGAGTGTGGTCAGGAAAATATTCCTGGTGTTTATGCAAATGTCCCGCATTTACGTTCTTGGATTTCAGAGAAACTCTCTGCTAAAGGTATTTCCTATGAAGATTTTACACCATAAGTAATGGGAGAATGAAATTGAATAATAAAGACTATATTAGCAAAACAATACAATAATTTTATATTAACCAGTAAGGAAAGTAGTAAAGTCGGACGGGGCCGACTATATGATACCCTTCACCACTTTGAGCATATTCAACAGATGAAATAGAAGCTATATCTAAATCTGAACCGATTTCAACGATTTCAGGAAACTTAACACACATCATTCCAGACCTCATCCATAACGCAGTGCCAAATTTCGTGCAAATCGAAAGATATATAGGGACTTTGGTAGACCATTTACATTAAATCGGACGAAAATATATATAGGAGCTATATCTAAATCTGAACCGATTTTCAGGAAACTTAACACACACCATTCTATAACTAATTCATTACGCTGTGCCAACTTTGGTGCAAATCGAAAGATATATAGGGACATTGGTGCACCATTCAGATTAAATCGGATGAAAATATATATGGGAGCTATATCTAAATCTGGACCGATTTTCAGGAAACTTAACACACACCATTATATTCCTAATTGATTACGATGTGCCAACTTTCGTGCAAATCGAAAGATATATAGGGACTTTGGTGCACCATTTAAATTAAATCGGACGAAAATATATATGGGAGCTATATCTAAATCTGAACCGATTTTCAGGAAACTTAACACACATCATTCTATACCTAATTCAGTACGCTATGCCAAATTTCGTGGAAATCGAAAGATATATAGGTACTTTGGTGCCACGTTTACCTTAAATCGGACGAAAATATATATGGGAGCTATATCTAAATCTGAACCGATTTTCACGAAACCCAGCACACACCATTATGGACCTAATTCAGTACACTATGCCAAATTTCGTGCAAATCGAATGATATATAGGTACTTTGGTGCCTATATCGGGCGAAAATATATATGGGAGCTATATCTAAATCTGACCCGATTTTCACGAAACTCAGCACACATCATTTTGGACCTCATTCAGTACGCTATGCCAAATTTCGTGCAAATCGAATGATATATAGGTACTTTGGTGCCTATATCGGGTGAAAATATATATGGGAGCTATATCTAAATCTGAACCGATTTTTCCCAATTTCAATAGGGTTCGTCCTTGGGCCAAATAAGTGACCTATGCCAAATTTCATCCAAATCGGATCAAAAATGCGACCTGTACTTTGTTCACAAAAATACATGGACGGACAGACGGACGGACAGACGGACATGCGTAAATCGACTCAGAAAGTGATTCTATGCATATTCTCAAAAGGAACCATGTGCCTATCTCGTTTCCTTTTGCCTGTTACAAACATATGCACAAAGACATAATACCCTGTACCACAGTGTGGTGAAGGGTATAAAAATTACGATTTGTACCCTGCACCATTCTATGGTACAGAGTTTAATGTATATTTGCATATGTTTGCAATATACAGAAGGAAACAATATAGACCCACTAATATAGGAAACAATGGATACACGTAGAGTCACTTCTGCTCTAATATATCGATATATAGCACACAACAGTATATATGAAATGTGCGCATTCATATATACTGTTCATAGGATATTTGGTATTGAAAATGGCATATATCAAACCACTTTCTTTTGTAGCCCCCATATAACGGTACCCCACAATATTCGGAAATTAAAAATTTTCATTTCCAACACCTCGAAATATTCACCGGGGGCCTCCATAAAGTATTTATATTCTTGGTCAGAATAATATTCATGTTGCGTTGCGCATGTCCGTATGTTGAAATCACGATAGAAATCGCAATATTTAAGATAAATCTCTGTAATTTTGCACAAACATTGCTAGTACTACTAAGATGTTTGGTATTTCAAATGGGATATTTCGGTTCAGGTTTTTGTGTAGCCCTAACGTAACGGTACCCAAAATATTCGGTATTTTGGAGCGAATTGCTTGTATTTAGGTATTTTGGGTACTCATGGTATATCACATCCCCGTGCCAAAAAATATTACTATTGAGCTAAGTTCCGAAATAACCCCCAATAACGGGTATTTTGGATACGTTTTCGACCACCTTCGCTGTAATTTTGTATTTTGGGTCCTCATTGAATAACACATATACGTATCAAAAACCAGTGAGCGGAGCAGTATAGTCGGACGGGGCCGACCATATGATACCCTACACAACTTCGATGAAAATCTAACTTTCTTTGGTTCTATATACTGAACATGAACACTATGAACACTAGAGGTCAACAAATATTACATATATTCAGTACAGCCCTTCTAATTACTTGTCCAGATTCCCTTCACCGTGGGTTGTGTTGTGATGTTCGGCTTTAAATTGTGGACTATAGATCGACTCGAAAAACACAAAAAATTAAGTTTTCGGTCCACTTCATCCCAAAATTATTATCTCATCATCGCCGAAAATTATAGGCGTTGACCTTGACCATAACTGGAACCTCATGGAACCTATCAAAGCAATCAGCTCTATATTTCCGCACTCCAGTGTGGTTATGGTTTACTAAATAATATCTGAATACGTAAGCACCTGAAGATATGTACGTGTAACTCCCCCATCCGAGTACATACGACAATATAATTGGTATCAATTTAAAGGCCAACCTCTCCTCTTCGATATATTATCAACTTCTCGGGTCTATGTCCTTCAGAAGTAAATATATACGCTATATAATACAAATTTTGTAATTTTTCACACAAAAGTCAGGGTCCATTTGACCCGCTAAATATTGACCGATCTTTATCAAAACAGGCATGCTTATTCTTTGGCCCGATCCCCTTCTCCATGTAAAATTTCGCCATGTTTGAGCTATAATTGCGGGCTCTGGAGCGACCAGAAAAACCGACAAAAATTTAGTAGTTGGTCCATTTCATCCCCTAAATATTAAGCGATCTCCACCAAAAACAATAGGGGTCTTCATTGGCCAGAACCCATCCTACATGCAAAATTTCGTGAAGATTGGTCTATAACTGTGGCTTGTATCGTGTTTAAGAATTATAATGGATAGACGGACACGCATGTCTAGATCGACTCAGCTAGTCGAGATATGACGATCGGTATACATAAAGGTCTAGGACCAATATTTCGCGGTGTTACAAACTCTTGGGGCTGCACAAAGCTATAATACCCTGACAACGTAGTTGTGTAGGGTATAATTATTAATACTAACCAATAAAATCTGATGAAAATATTAATAGAAGCTATATCTAAACTAATATTAGCACATTTTGTGCATATACGCCATATTAACATCGGAGAAAACAAATATATAGGAGCTTTATCTCAATCTGAACCGATTTTCACGAAACTTAACACACATCATTCTAGACTTAATTCAGTACACTATGCCAAATTTCGTACAAATCAAAACGAAAATATATATGTGAGATATATCCAAATGTATATGGGAGCTGTATCTAAATCTGAACCGATTTTTCTCAATTTAAACAGGGTTCGTCTTTGGACCAAATAGACGGACGGACATGCATAAATTGACTCAACCGAATTGACTATAATTGGATTTTTATTATTATTTTGTATTCTCATTGTCTGTCAAATCTCACTACCAAAAATATCAGTATTATTATTATATTATTATTTTGATGTTTCTTTTTTGTTTTCTTCATCTGACCACCGTTCGATGATGTTAATAAGCATTGTCATATAAATTTCATAGTCTTTGCGAATTAACACCATCACGTTTCTTTGGTCATTAGTTAGTTGGTCGGGGTGACGAAAATTTTATTTTCGGTGTATGAGGGTTTATTACTGCGCTGACCAGTTCTGGGACTTGTTTTACAATTGGCAAGTGGTTTTGTTTTTGCGGACATGGTGAAGTTTCGTATAATTGTTCACCTGCCGGAAAATCTGGATGGATGTTAAATACATGGCAACCTGCTAATTGAGATCTATAAAGTGTGTATACGAGGGCTAATATTTTTGTACTTTAAATCTCCCACAACATTTTTCAGTGCTGTCTCAATCATATCCACAAAATTTTTTTGTAAACAAAATTGCAAAAAATTTTAATTTATTATATAACCGTAATAAATAGAAATAAGAAAGATAGAACCCCAAATAGAGCTGTAGGAATAAAAAAAAATTAGCCCATCAGAAGCTCAAACAAAACCAGTAAGTAAAGTAGTAAAGTCGGGTGGGGCCGACTATATGATACCATTCACCAATTTGGGTATATTCGGCAGATGCAAACTAACAGACTTCGCATTTTTGAAGAAACATTAACACGAAATTAGATGAACAAAAAGATGCGTAAAAATCGCATCAATGTGAACCGAATTAGATCAATCCATAAACATGTCATTCTGCAACCTAGACTGATTTTTTTTATTTGGACATATATATGGTCGTTTGTTTACAATGGGATTAAACGATATAAATCGATTTATAGAAAATTTCAGTTTGATATCCGTTGATTATTTGGAGCTCAACTAACATGAAGTCGATCTAAAGTATATTTGGGCTATATCTGCTTATCTAAAGAACACAATTACGTCAAAATGTGTGTCTTTCGGCCATATTATTGGGTTTTGCTGCACTCAATATTTGCTGGACGAAAATATGTATATAGCTATATCTAAATCGAAACCGATTTCAACAAAACTAGACACACGTTAGGCTATACGAACATCAGTACCTCATGCAAAATTTTGTGGCAAACGGACTAACATTGTGACTTTGGTGTACCATTTACTTAAAATCAGACTTATATAAAAATCTGAAGCGATTTCAGCTAAACTTTCTACACCTTCAGTACGTTGTGAAAAATGTTGTTCCATTGGGCAATATTTTGTAGCTTTGGTGGACCAAAAACTGAAAATCGGACGAAACTATATATGGGAGTTATATCTAAATCTAAACCGATTTCAGCGAAATCCACACATCCACAATTCCACACAGCAGATTATACCAACTTCAGTACGTTGTGCTAAATTTTGTGCAAATGGTCAATATTTTGCAGCTTTGGTGAATCATTAACTGAAAATCGTATGGAACTACATATGAGAGCTATATCTAAATCTAAACCGATTTCAAATAAAAAAAACAAAGACACAAAGACATAACACCCTGTACCACAGTGGGGTGATAATTTGAATTCTCATTGGGTAGAGAGTTTGCCTACGAAAAATTATCAATATGTTTCAAGTTAGCCCCCATAGGGCGGCACCAGCAATTATTCGACATTTTGAGGGCTTTGGACAGTTTTTCCATCCGAATTGGCCCCGATTTAATAATTTGGATTATCATTGGGTAGAATAAATCCCTATCGAATTGACTGTAGTTTGATAAATTACCGCGTCATTATCGGAATTTTAAAGTTTTAAACACCTATTCCCACAAAAGTAATTTTATTTATTTATTTCGCATTGCGGGATTTTGAAGCTTGACGATATACTGCAGAAAATTATCAATTTCGGTCAGGGTTCGGAGAAAGCCCCCATATAAAACTACCGTCTTAATTTGGCATTCCGCTTTCTTGTAAGGTAAAACACATTTATACCGAAAATGCACAATTTTGAGGATTTAGGATTTTTTGGGGCTGCACAAAGCTATAATACCCTGACAACATAATTGTGTAGGACCCGAGAAGTTGACAATATATCCCTGAGGAGTGGTTGGTCTTCAAATTGATACCAATAACATTGTCGTATGTACTCGGATGTGGGAGTTACACTTAAATACTTACAGGTGCTCAGGTGTTCAAATATTATTTAGTAACCCATTACCACCATAGAGGGCCAAAATATAGCGCTGATCGCTTTGAAATTTTCCATGTGGTATGGTCAAGGACAACGCCTATAATTTTCGGTGATGATTAGATAATAATATTGGCATAAAGTGGACCGAAAACTTTTTTTTTTTTTTGAGTCGATCTATAGGATATAATTGAAAGCCGAAAATAACAACACAACCCACGGTGAAGGTCAAGAGAGGGCAAAAATTGTCCAAGATCAGAATATAGAAACACACAAAGTTAGATTTTCGTGGAAGTTGTGTAGGGTATCATATGATCGGCCCCGTATACTGCTCCGCTCACTGGTTTGAAAAATATATTTGCCAAAAAAATTGGATTTTATTGCATCTTCTGGCATAACTCCCATATTGAAAAAGTCGTAACGCATAGTTGGTATTTTGAATTTTTTGGTCCAGACGAAACTTCGGTTGAAAAACATATTTAAAACTCCGAATGTTGGGGTTATCTTTATACGGATGCTGTACCCAAACGTGAAATGATATATTCCATTTTTTGTACACATTTCATTCAAAATTTTGGTTCACACTTTTAAACTGCGAATCAAAATTACCCATAAATACCTACATTCATACATCATTTCATATAGCCTGCCGTAATAAATATAAATGTTTAAGGCATAACTAATATGACAGTTGCTCCCATTTCACAGTAAATTTACATGGAAATTAATTTCACTGAAATATTTTTATATTCTAAATTATTGCTTTTGTTTTCTCGTTTATACCAAACAATATTCAAATAAAATAAAAAAACACGACTTTGGTTTTCCAAAAAGTGAAACAACAAACAAATAAATTGTTGACAATAGTCAGTGCCATGTGGTGACCCCTCTACTCACCCCACTCAAATAGATGTCCAAAATAAGATAAATGCTTGATTAGCGTCAACACTTAACACTAAATTTAAAACCTCTCAAGCTAGAAATTTCACTTCTCTCGTTTGCCTTCCATGGGTGTCCTTTTTTTTGCCAAATGACCCTTTTGTTGGTTGTTATACTTGAGGGGGACACTCCAGCAAAAAAACAAAAGCGAAACATTAAAAATATCATAAATATATATGACATTAAGAGCGGAACAACTAAGTGGAAAGGGGGGAGACCAATGTGTAGAATCCAAAAAGTGCCAGACAGGACATGTGATGTACAGTTGGATTTTTCTTGTTGGTTTTAGTTTCTTGTTTTGCATAACATCCCAAAGACATGTGTAGATTTTGAGGGGTATTATGTCTCCACATGTATGTATGGGTGAATTGTTTTTTTCAACGTCTTCACTTTGAGGCGGTAAATGTAAACTGTCATTTTTATTTTGTTTTTTGGAATGAATGGCGGTCTGTATTTTTTGTGTGTTAGCCTCTGTAATGGCGTATCCTTAGAGGGATGTCAACTTATATCCATATAATGTATATTTTATTTAAATTTATGATTATGTCGACAGTTTGGTTGGGGATCTTTTTTTAATATTTTAATATATAAATTGAATTAAATTGGAAGTTATGCTAAATTTTGGAGATGCCTTAAATATGATATAAACTATTTTGTGAAACCAAGATATTTATGTATTTTCAAAATTTGTATTTAAAAACTTGTAAAAAAGTCGTTAATTTCGGCAGGTCGGAACTTTATATGACCTCCAACATAAAATGCTGCTAGGAGAAAAGAAATATCGAACTACCGACCCTCTGGTTGAAAATTGGGATGGGACTTTGACTATCCTTAATATATAAATAATTGTGGGTACTGTTGGGGCTATAAAAACGAGGATAACGCCGTGCAATAAGATTTTGCGGGATTAAAGCCCTTGGCATGTATATTAAGAATCTAGAAGAATCAATTCATCATTGGCTTTTGAGCTATGGCGTGATGTATTGTTGGCAGGTAAATCTGCAGAAAAACCTTTATATATTTGCATGCAACTATTGCTGATTATATTTGAGATGACATTTGATCATTTGATGAATATTTTGTGGAACTTATCATGCCGACAGGCATATGCACAAATACATAACATCCTGTATCACAGTGTGGTGAAGGGTATAAAAAGGGCACGGATAAGGACCCTTTTTATACCCTTCACCACACTGTGATACAGGGTGTTATGTATTTGTGCATATGCCTGTAACATGGAATAGAGAACGGGATAGACCCATAGTTCCTTTTGAGAATATGCATCGAATCACTTTCTGAGTCGATTTACGCATGTCTGTCCGTCCATGTATTTTTGTGAACAAAGGTCGCATTGATGATCTGATTTGGATGAAATTTGACATAGGACACTTATTTGGCCCAAGGACAAACTCTATTGAAATTGGGAAAAATCGGTTCAGATTTAGATATAGCTCCCATATATATGTTCGTCCGATTTAATGTAAATGGTACTCCGAAGTCCCTATATATGGTTCGATTTGGACGACATTTGGCACAGAGTAATGAATTAGGCCTAGAATGATGTGTGCTGAGTTTCATGAAAATCCGTTCAGATTTAGATATAGTTACTATATATAGTTTCGTCCGATTTTATGTAAACGGTGCACCAAAGTCCCTATATATTTTTCGATTTGCACGAAATTTGGCACAGCGTAATGAATAAAGTATAGAATGATGTGTGTTAAGTTTCCTGAAAATCGGCTCATATATATATTTTCGTCCGATTTAATGTAAATGGTCCACCAAAGTCCCTATATATCTTTCGATTTGCACGAAATTTAGCATATCGTATTCAATTAACTCTAAAATGATGTGTGCTAAGTTTAGTGAAAATCGGTCCAGATTTAGATATAGCTCCCATATATAGTTTCGTCCGATTTTACATAAATGGTGCACCAAAGTCCCTATATATCATTCGATTTGCACGAAATTTGGCAGATTGTTCTGTATAAAGTACAGAATGATGTGTGGTGAGTTTGGTGAAAATCGGTTCAGATTTAGATATAACTCCTAAATATATTTTCGTCCGATTTATGTAAATGGTAAATGGTTCGATTTGCACGAAATTGGGACAGCGTAATGAATTAGGCCTCGAATGATGTGTGCTAAGTTTCATGAAAATCGGTTCAGATTTAAATATAGCTCCCATATATAGTTTCATCCGAATTAAGTTAAATGGCACAGCGTAATGAATTAGGTATGGAATGATGTGTGTTAAATTTCCTGAAATCGGTTCAGATTTAGATATAGCTTCTTTATCTGACCAAATGAAAGAAATTAGTATAGGTTGCAGAACGACATGTTTATGGATCCAATTTCATTTTGCTGGTCCTTTAAAAATGCGACGTCTGTTAGGATTCATATGTTGAATATACCCAAAGTGGTGAAGCGTATCGTATAGTCGGCCCCGTCCAACTTTACTACTTTCCTTACTGGTTTAAAAATATTTTTGAGTTTGTCTTTAAAAATAATCTTTTAATATGGTTCGAAATTACATATATAAGACCAAACATGCTTCCATTGACGAAAATGCGAAATGGAAAAAAACTATTTCTGATGGTGTGTGTGTGGTCTTGAGATGTCATCGTCCGCCGCCAGAAGATATAGCCTTAAAAGTCAAACTTTGAGTCGCATATTAACAAAAGGGAACATTTAGAAGACCTGCATTTCAACCACACTGATAGCAGTAATAATTACCAGGCTATGGCTATGGTCACGAATATGCCACATCAAATGCCGAAGCTACCCCGGGTAGGGGCACATTTGGCGAATTTGACTTTTTTACAAAACTATAAAAATGTTTACTAATACTAATTTATTATATGTTTTTGATACTACTTTTTATAGTCAAGTATCGGAGGACAATAATCAGCCATAAAGTTTTTATATCTATCGAATAAATACTGAGGTATAGCGCTCTAAACAAAAAGTGCCGAAGGTGCCCCAGTCTCCTATATATGTATTTTGATAGTCCACGCTTACTGTGGCATATTAAAAAGCATTTAAAAAAACCTTGGTTCCATAGAATTTTTAAACCATTGTTGATTTATAG
>NW_026885140.1:0-6280 GCF_032173495.1 Musca vetustissima | reverse complement strand
AAAAGTTTTTTCTGTATGTAGGTAAATTTCACATTTTGAAGGCAAAATTTGAGAATTTCTTACTTTGACATGGTAGTTGATTTTGAGAAAACGGGTTGAGTTACAACCAAACTAAAAGCGCATATAGCATTACGCAGACGTACTAATAAGAATTACAACATTGATTCTTTGATTACATGCACCAAAAAGTTTTTTCAGTATGTAGGTAAATTTCACATTTTGAAGGCAAAGTTGAGATTTTCTTACTTTGACATGGTAGTTGATTTTGAGAAAACGGGTTGAGTTACAACCAAACTAAAAGCGCATATAGCATTACGCAGACGTACTAATAAGAATTACAACATTGATTCTTTGATTACATGCACCAAAAAGTTTTTTCAGTATGTAGGTAAATTTCACATTTTGAAGGCAAAACTTGAGATTTTCTTACTTAGGTAAATTTCACATTTTGAAGGCAAAATTTGAGATTTTCTTACTTTGACATGGTAGTTGATTTTGAGAAAACGGGTTGAGTTACAACCAAACTAAAAGCGCATATAGCATTACGCAGACGTACTAATAAGAATTACAACATTGATTCTTTGATTACATGCACCAAAAAGTTTTTTCAGTATGTAGGTAAATTTCACATTTTGAAGGCAAAATTTGAGATTTTCTTACTTTGACATGGTAGTTGATTTTGAGAAAACGGGTTGAGTTACAACCAAACTAAAAGCGCATATAGCATTACGCAGACGTACTAATAAGAATTACAACATTGATTCTTTGATTACATGCACCAAAAAGTTTTTTCAGTATGTAGGTAAATTTCACATTTTGAAGGCAAAGTTGAGATTTTCTTACTTTGACATGGTAGTTGATTTTGAGAAAACGGGTTGAGTTACAACCAAACTAAAAGCGCATATAGCATTACGCAGACGTACTAATAAGAATTACAACATTGATTCTTTGATTACATGCACCAAAAAGTTTTTTCAGTATGTAGGTAAATTTCACATTTTGAAGGCAAAATTTGAGATTTTCTTACTTTGACATGGTAGTTGATTTTGAGAAAACGGGTTGAGTTACAACCAAACTAAAAGCGCATATAGCATTACGCAGACGTACGAATAAGAATTACAACATTGATTCTTTGATTACATGCACCAAAAAGTTTTTTCAGTATGTAGGTAAATTTCACATTTTGAAGGCAAAATTTGAGATTTTCTTACTTTGACATGGTAGTTGATTTTGAGAAAACGGGTTGAGTTACAACCAAACTAAAAGCGCATATAGCATTACGCAGACGTACTAATAAGAATTACAACATTGATTCTTTGATTACATGCACCAAAAAGTTTTTTCAGTATGTAGGTAAATTTCACATTTTGAAGGCAAAACTTGAGATTTTCTTACTTTGACATGGTAGTTGATTTTGAGAAAACGGGTTGAGTTACAACCAAACTAAAAGCGCATATAGCATTACGCAGACAACATTGATTCTTTGATTACATGCACCAAAAAGTTTTTTCAGTATGTAGGTAAATTTCACATTTTGAAGGCAAAATTTGAGATTTTCTTACTTTGACATGGTAGTTGATTTTGAGAAAACGGGTTGAGTTACAACCAAACTAAAAGCGCATATAGCATTACGCAGACGTACTAATAAGAATTACAACATTGATTCTTTGATTACATGCACCAAAAAGTTTTTTCAGTATGTAGGTAAATTTCACATTTTGAAGGCAAAATTTGAGATTTTCTTACTTTGACATGGTAGTTGATTTTGAGAAAACGGGTTGAGTTACAACCAAACTAAAAGCGCATATAGCATTACGCAGACGTACTAATAAGAATTACAACATTGATTCTTTGGTTACATGCACCAAAAAGTTTTCTTACTTTGACATGGTAGTTGATTTTGAGAAAACGGGTTGAGTTACAACCAAACTAAAAGCGCATATAGCATTACGCAGACGTACTAATAAGAATTACAACATTGATTCTTTGATTACATGCACCAAAAAGTTTTTTCAGTATGTAGGTAAATTTCACATTTTGAAGGCAAAGTTGAGATTTTCTTACTTTGACATGGTAGTTGATTTTGAGAAAACGGGTTGAGTTACAACCAAACTAAAAGCGCATATAGCATTACGCAGACGTACTAATAAGAATTACAACATTGATTCTTTGATTACATGCACCAAAAAGTTTTTTCTGTATGTAGGTAAATTTCACATTTTGAAGGCAAAATTTGAGATTTTCTTACTTTGACATGGTAGTTGATTTTGAGAAAACGGGTTGAGTTACAACCAAACTAAAAGCGCATATAGCATTACGCAGACGTACTAATAAGAATTACAACATTGATTCTTTGATTACATGCACCAAAAAGTTTTTTCAGTATGTAGGTAAATTTCACATTTTGAAGGCAAAATTTGAGATTTTCTTACTTTGACATGGTAGTTGATTTTGAGAAAACGGGTTGAGTTACAACCAAACTAAAAGCGCATATAGCATTACGCAGACGTACTAATAAGAATTACAACATTGATTCTTTGATTACATGCACCAAAAAGTTTTTTCAGTATGTAGGTAAATTTCACATTTTGAAGGCAAAATTTGAGATTTTCTTACTTTGACATGGTAGTTGATTTTGAGAAAACGGGTTGAGTTACAACCAAACTAAAAGCGCATATAGCATTACGCAGACGTACTAATAAGAATTACAACATTGAAAAAGTTTTTTTCAGTATGTAGGTAAAGTTCACATTTTGAAGGCAAAACTTGAGATTTTCTTACTTCGACATGGTAGTTGATTTTGAGAAAACGGGTTGAGTTACAACCAAACTAAAAGCGCATATAGCATTACGCAGACGTACTAATAAGAATTACATCATTGATTCTTTGATTACATGCACCAAAAAGTTTTTTCAGTATGTAGGTAAATTTCACATTTTGAAGGCAAAATTTGAGATTTTCTTACTTTGACATTGTAGTTGATTTTGAGAAAACGGGTTGAGTTACAACCAAACTAAAAGCGCATATAGCATTACGCAGACGTACTAATAAGAATTACAACATTGATTCTTTGATTACATGCACCAAAAAGTTTTTTCAGTATGTAGGTAAATTTCACATTTTGAAGGCAAAATTTGAGATTTTCTTACTTTGACATGGTAGTTGATTTTGAGAAAACGGGTTGAGTTACACCCCAACTAAAAGCGCAGACGTACTAATAAGAATTACAACATTGATTCTTTGATTACATGCACCAAAAAGTTTTTTCAGTATGTAGGTAAATTTCACATTTTGAAGGCAAAATTTGAGAATTTCTTACTTTGACATGGTAGTTGATTTTGAGAAAACGGGTTGAGTTACAACCAAACTAAAAGCGCATATAGCATTACGCAGACGTACTAATAAGAATTACAACATTGATTCTTTGATTACATGCACCAAAAAGTTTTTTCAGTATGTAGGTAAATTTCACATTTTGAAGGCAAAGTTGAGATTTTCTTACTTTGACAAAGGCAAAGTTGAGATTTTCTTACTTTGACATGGTAGTTGATTTTGAGAAAACGGGTTGAGTTACAACCAAACTAAAAGCGCATATAGCATTACGCAGACGTACTAATAAGAATTACAACATTGATTCTTTGATTACATGCACCAAAAAGTTTTTTCAGTATGTAGGTAAATTTCACATTTTGAAGGCAAAGTTGAGATTTTCTTACTTTGACATGGTAGTTGATTTTGAGAAAACGGGTTGAGTTACAACCAAACTAAAAGCGCATATAGCATTACGCAGACGTACTAATAAGAATTACAACATTGATTCTTTGATTACATGCACCAAAAAGTTTTTTTCAGTATGTAGGTAAAGTTCACATTTTGAAGGCAAAACTTGAGATTTTCTTACTTTGACATGGTAGTTGATTTTGAGAAAACGGGTTGAGTTACAACCAAACTAAAAGCGCATATAGCATTACGCAGACGTACTAATAAGAATTACAACATTGATTCTTTGATTACATGCACCAAAAAGTTTTTTCAGTATGTAGGTAAATTTCACATTTTGAAGGCAAAATTTGAGATTTTCTTACTTTGACATTGTAGTTGATTTTGAGAAAACGGGTTGAGTTACAACCAAACTAAAAGCGCATATAGCATTACGCAGACGTACTAATAAGAATTACAACATTGATTCTTTGATTACATGCACCAAAAAGTTTTTTCAGTATGTAGGTAAATTTCACATTTTGAAGGCAAAATTTGAGATTTTCTTACTTTGACATGGTAGTTGATTTTGAGAAAACGGGTTGAGTTACAACCAAACTAAAAGCGCATATAGCATTACGCAGACGTACTAATAAGAATTACAACATTGATTCTTTGATTACATGCACCAAAAAGTTTTTTCAGTATGTAGGTAAATTTCACATTTTGAAGGCAAAATTTGAGATTTTCTTACTTTGACATGGTAGTTGAGTTTGAGAAAACGGGTTGAGTTACAACCAAACTAAAAGCGCATATTGCATTACGCAGACGTACTAATAAGAATTACAACATTAATTCTTTGATTACATGCACCAAAAAGTTTTTTCAGTATGTAGGTAAAGTTCACATTTTGAAGGCAAAACTTGAGATTTTCTTACTTTGACATGGTAGTTGATTTTGAGAAAACGGGTTGAGTTACAACCAAACTAAAAGCGCATATAGCATTACGCAGACGTACTAATAAGAATTACATCATTGATTCTTTGATTACATGCAAGAAAAAGTTTTTTCAGTATGTAGGTAAATTTCACATTTTGAAGGCAAAATTTGAGAATTTCTTACTTTGACATGGTAGTTGATTTTGAGAAAACGGGTTGAGTTACAACCAAACTAAAAAAGCATATAGCATTACGCAGACGTACTAATAAGAATTACAACATTGATTCTTTGATTACATGCACCAAAAAGTTTTTTCAGTATGTAGGTAAATTTCACATTTTGAAGGCAAAATTTGAGATTTTCTTACTTTGACATGGTAGTTGATTTTGAGAAAACGGGTTGAGTTACAACCAAACTAAAAGCGCATATAGCATTACGCAGACGTACTAATAAGAATTACAACATTGATTCTTTGATTACATGCACCAAAAAGTTTTTTTCAGTATGTAGGTAAAGTTCACATTTTGAAGGCAAAACTTGAGATTTTCTTACTTTGACATGGTAGTTGATTTTGAGAAAACGGGTTGAGTTACAACAAGTTTTTTTATTATGTAGGTAAATTTCACATTTTGAAGGCAAAATTTGAGAATTTCTTACTTTGACATGGTAGTTGATTTTGAGAAAACGGGTTGAGTTACAACCAAACTAAAAGCGCATATAGCATTACGCAGACGTACTAATAAGAATTACAACATTGATTCTTTGATTACATGCACCAAAAAGTTTTTTCAGTATGTAGGTAAATTTCACATTTTGAAGGCAAAGTTGAGATTTTCTTACTAATAAGAATTACAACATTGATTCTTTGATTACATGCACCAAAAAGTTTTTTCTGTATGTAGGTAAATTTCACATTTTGAAGGCAAAATTTGAGATTTTCTTACTTTGACATGGTAGTTGATTTTGAGAAAACGGGTTGAGTTACAACCAAACTAAAAGCGCATATAGCATTACGCAGACGTACTAATAAGAATTACAACATTGATTCTTTGATTACATGCACCAAAAAGTTTTTTCTGTATGTAGGTAAATTTCACATTTTGAAGGCAAAATTTGAGATTTTCTTACTTTGACATGGTAGTTGATTTTGAGAAAACGGGTTGAGTTACAACCAAACTAAAAGCGCATATAGCATTACGCAGACGTACTAATAAGAATTACAACATTGATTCTTTGATTACATGCACCAAAAAGTTTTTTCTGTATGTAGGTAAATTTCACATTTTGAAGGCAAAATTTGAGATTTTCTTACTTTGACATGGTAGTTGATTTTGAGAAAACGGGTTGAGTTACAACCAAACTAAAAGCGCATATAGCATTACGCAGACGTACTAATAAGAATTACAACATTGATTCTTTGATTACATGCACCAAAAAGTTTTTTCAGTATGTAGGTAAATTTCACATTTTGAAGGCAAAGTTGAGATTTTCTTACTTTGACATGGTAGTTGATTTTGAGAAAACGGGTTGAGTTACAAGCAAACTAAAAGCGCATATAGCATTACGCAGACGTACTAATAAGAATTACAACATTGATTCTTTGATTACATGCACCAAAAAGTTTTTTCTGTATGTAGGTAAA
>NW_026885139.1:0-62664 GCF_032173495.1 Musca vetustissima | reverse complement strand
CATTTACTATTTTTTAAAAAAAGCTTAGGTTTAAAAAAATTAATTTTTTTCTTTGAAGAAAAAATTGACCTCCATAAATTTTTATAATGGCCCCGCCCTCCTAACATAAACCTAAGCTTTGTTTTAACATTTTTTTATTGACCTACTAAGTTCATATTTTTCTATCACATAATTATTAATGATACACCCATACATACACACAAAAGTATGTGTGTGTATGTATAAGAAGAAGCAGTGTTTCAACAAAAGAGCAACTAGTCTTTTCGAAAAGGACTCTAAACTTGGTAATAATTTTTTTTAATTTGTTTATTTAAAACGGAAGACAGAACGGATGACAGAACAAAGAATTCACAACAACAATTTTTTTTGTCTTTTTTTTAAATTTTTATAAAATTTTAATTTAACAAATATATATTTTTTGCAGTGTATTATTTATGATAAGAAATTATTTCTACAAAGCCGAAAAAAAACAACTAAACATTTGAAAAATGTTTTTTTTATAAATTGTTTACATGAAATAACAACAAAATTTTTTTTGTTAATTTTAAAAATAATATTTTTTTGCAGTGTATTTTTTTTTAATTACGAATTACGTTGAAAATTTCTAACATAGCAAAAACAACAACAACCTACCTTTTTATTTTATTTTTGTAAATTTCCAAAATGTATTTCTTTCAATTTTTAGAATGTGAAAAAACAAAAAGAAACGAATTTCGAAAATAAAATACAGTGTATTAGAATTTCACATGAACAAATTAACAAAAAGCAGAATTTTGTTCAGTGTATTTGCTAGGAAATTATTTTTCACAGTGTACTTTTCGAATTTTAAAATATATGTATATAACTAATTTTTTTCTTGAACGAAACAAATTATTCCAAAGTTCCTACACATTTTTCTGAAACTCTTCGAAGGCCCCTCAGAAGGCGTCAAAATAAGTCTTATTTGAGTGTCTGAACCATTTTATGGAAACAAACAAAAGTATATCTTCAAAAAAAAAAAGTAAATAAATAAATTAACATGCAGGTCTTCTAAACCTCTGATAAGAGCTACCTTCAGAAAAACCACGAAAAGGCTTTGGTGGTATTTTATAGGTAATTTAGCTTTGTACCGATTTCGAAGAAAAATCTCACATTTTTTGCTGTGTATTTTGGATTTGAAAGTAATTGGGGCAACTTTTTCAGAGTAAAAGAATTTTTATCAAAGGCTCATAGCAGGTCGTATAGGGTCATTTAGATATCATGCTTTTATAGAGAGTCTTGTAAAGGTTATTTTATGTTTTGAAGTATTATTGAAAGTCTTCGGAAAGTCCTTCAGAAGTCTTTTATTTTACCATTTTTCGACGAAAACAAATAATGTCCATTAATCCATCTGATATTAGCTGAACGATTTTGAATATTTGCTAAATAAACAAATTATGTAAAGGGTTCGAAATCATAGAAAAAAATCTTGTAGAAGGGCTATCTGAAGATGTCCCGCAACACCTCTAGAAGTTTTGGAAGTTCAAATCAAATTGATATTGTCATTACAGGACTTCTGGAGGTTTGCAAGTCTGAGCGAAATTATAGAAGTTTTTTGTTTGTGCATTTTATTAATGAAATCTTCTAAAAGACCATTATAGGAATTTCGCTAAAAGGAAAAGCTCAAAAACGACATTAAGGCCTCTGAGAGGGTCAGAAATAAAACTTCTATTCTTCCAAAAAAATATATATCCTGCCCATAACATATCTTCTGAATATTTGAAAGTCTGAAAATATGTCGGGTACAAACTTGTTTTGCCAAATATTTTTAAGCTTTCCCCCATAATCATTCTTCCGAATGATTACAGAAGAATCTTATAGAAATTGAAGACATCTAGATTTTTTTGTCTAAAAATAATCTCCGCATATAAGACTTTGTTGTGCATAAGATTTTTATAAGAAGAACGTCTGGAACATAACCTAATATGTTCCAGGAAAAAATAAATCCATTATTTTTATATGAACTATAGGACTTTATTTAACATGCTTCGGAATGTCCGATTTGGGCCAAATATGCACCGTTTTGTTGTATGATTTCTTGCCATTTTAAAGGCAACTTCATAATGCCTCTCTCATTGCAAAAAAACTCTAGTAGTCGATTGTCACAATCCTCCATAGATGCCAATTTTTATCATTAAAGATATTTTGCAATGCAACAAAAAGAGATGATAATCGATTGGTGCTGTATGCCGGATGCATTAAAACTTCCCTGCCGAAGTTTCTGTCGAGTCACTGTAGATGTGTGTGACCTAGCAATTCTGGCCGTTTCTGGTCAATTGCTATCTTCAAACTGTCCAATTGTTAACAGTAAAGTTTAGAATTTAACGTTTGACTATATGGAAGCAATTCATAGCAGAACCTTCCTGGTCGTTAATCCTGGTTTGGCCACCGTTTTAGGTGCTTCACCGCTCTTTGACGACGATCGCTTTCGCACAGAGTTATCGTATGTGATCCATTTCTCATCTCCGTTTAAGAAATGGGTCTATCTCATTCTGCTTGGCTAAGGCTTCGCAGATGGAAATTCGATATATCCTATTTTTTCTGTTTATTGGTATGGCGCACAAACATTGAGCTTATTTTTGAATTCAGCTTTGTGTAAGTGGCTAAACAGTTTTATGAACGATTTTTAGCTCTTGGGCGATGTACAGAAATTGTTCTCCAGTAGATCTTCTGAATATGGAAGATTCCTTCAGAAGATCTCTTCTTGGTATTTTGGTAAGAAGATCTTCTTTCTTTTTTTTTTAAATATATTTCGGATGTTTTCTGCGAATAAAATCCCTCTCTAAAAGTCTCTCTCTCACTTTCTATAGAACAACTCTGGATGATCTTCTCTGTATATAAATTCCATAAAGAATATCTTCTCAGTATAAAATGCCTTAAGAAGATCTTCTATTCAAAAAAATATTTTTTCTATTAGTTTTTTTTTTCTTTTTTTTTGGGCATGGAATATTGAAGAACCAGGGATGCAATGAATATAAATCCTCTGAAAGGTTCTTTATATCAATTAAATACCTACAGATGGTCCACCGTATTTATAGTAGAACTTTTAAAGGAACATAAACAGATCTATTATATAGAAAATACATCCATATTTTAAAAATTTCGGTACATTGCAAAGTTATTATTTTTTAAAATTATTAATATTTTTTTAAAAACAAATTATTGCTTTAGAACATAAAAACATCAAAAAGTATTTTGTTATTTATAAAAATACGTTTACAAAAAAGGTAAAATTTAGTACACTGCAAAAAAAATATTTAAACCAACTGTTTTATTTTTTTCTAATTTAATATTTCACAATTCTTCCAGAAGATCTAAAAAAGCCTTTCTCTTTTGTTTAAACATTATTTATAATAAAACACACACAACCACAAAAAAACAATATTTTCGTTATTTAGTTAAGTCCAGGAAAAAATACGAAAAAATTATATATATAAGTTTATTAATTATTTTTTTTCATAATATTTTTTGTTTGTTACTAATACTTAATTTTTAGATTTTTTTCTCTATAACGATAAGAAGTTTTTTATTTAAATGAGTAAAACAAAACACATACACACATTATTTACTACCAATTGTGATTATTTATAATTATTATGATTATTATTTTTTAATATTTTTAATTTTTGTATTTTTTTGTAATTTTATATATTTTTGTAATGTTTTATTTTTTGTAATTTTTTTATTTTATTTTTATTTTTTTTTTTTTGTTTTTTTAATTTCATATATAAATATTTATAAAATGTTAAAACATCCTATAAAATTGTCGTCTTCCCAGTTAAATAAATTTTTTTGTTCGATATTTTTTTTTTTTAACTGCAATAATATTTTTTAATATTTCTAAAGAAAAAACTTGTTACAAACACACACACTGATGGAAATGAAATTTCTCATTTATTATAAATAAATTAAAAACTGAAAAATACAATAACTCAGCTTCCAACTCCACTGTGCCATATATTAAAAATAATAATAGCCTATACCACAGTATAGGATATTGTTATATAAAGAAAATAAAAACATAACCTCAAAGATTCCTATAGAAAATGTGACTCAAATGCAAAGAAACAAAACACACACACACACACAAATGCAAACAATATTAATATATAATAATTATTATTATATATACAACAAATTTGTCATTCTCTCAGTGTGAAAAAAACAAATTTTTTAATGTGCAAAAAATCTCTTGAAGAAACAATTTTTTATATATATATAAAAAGCATTTAATGTTAATTTTTTAATTTTTGTTTTTAAATTTATTTTTTTTTTAATTTTTTCTCTTTTATAAATAATATTAACTGTTCTCTGATTTTTTTTTAAAAATTTGTGGTTATAGAAAATCAATTCAACCATTTTTTATTAATTTTTTTTATATATAGACCATATAGCAATAGTTGTCATAGACGTACATATATATTTGTTTTGATGCCATAATTATATATCCAACTGTTTTACTAGTTTTATAAAAACAAAAAAAAAACAATAAATAAATAATCCACTGAATATTAAATATTCAAACTATAACAGGCTTTTGTGCAATATAATCATGATTTTCTATAACAACCAAAAAAATATTTTTTTTATTAAATTAAGGAACAGTTTTTATTATTTTTGTAATAATTTTTATTTACATTATTTTAATGCACACATTTACATAAATTAAAAAAAATGTTTAGAAAATGATATTATAAATATTTATTAAAGTTTTTTTTTAAATTTACAATCACAAAAAAATTTAAAAAAAAAATTAAATAGTGATAATAAATATTTTTTTATTATAAATTATAATTTTTTTAAATAATTTTTTTTTAACTTAAAAAAACTTTCAAAATATTTTTGAATATAAATAATTTTTTTTTTAACATAAAAAACTTTCAAAATATTTTTGAAAATACATTTTTTATATTTTTTAGTTTGACTATTAAAAAAATGTTCAATTATTATATATAAATGATTATTTTCATATATTAAATTAAAATATATATACATATATTTTAATTTATGTTAATTGATTTTTTTTGTATAAAAACTAATATGTGTGCATTTAAATAACGCTAAATAATAAATATTTTATTTTATATCATTATTTCCCATAATGTTTTTTTTATTTCCCCCCCTAAACACTACCCATCCCCTTCCTTTGATATTTAATTCAATTTAATTTCATTTTGTTTTGTTTAATTATTATTTTTTTTCTAGTTAGTAATTTTTTTACATATTAAAAAAAATATTATACATAATTTTATTTCTTTTTTTAAATAATTATATATACATATATAAAAAAATTAATGTATTATTTAGTAAGTTTACTATTATTATTATTTAATTTCCTATGTTTTTTAAACACACAATGAATTATAATTTATATATATTATGAAAATAAATGAGAAAAAAAACTGTTTTGAAAATAATTTTTCTTTGAATTTTTATTTTATTTATACAGTTTTCAATTTTTTTTATTTTAATTTTTTATATTGATTTTTCATTTTAATTTTTTTTTTTGTTGTAAAACAGCAACATACAAATAAAATGGGGTATTAACGAATTATTTTGGCTAAGCATACATTTTCGAAAAAATCTAAAGTATATAAATTAATTATTAAAATCGTTTTGGCATTGAACAGTAAAGAGACAGTGAAGAGAATATTTTTTTAGCCAGATAGAGAAAAGTAAATGAAGAGAAGAGAAAATCCCAATTCTCGAGCAAATAAAAAAATAATCAGAAGCTATTGCCTATTTTTAGGATCAATAACATATTCAATTTATAAATTTGTCAAATATTGTATTGCCTACTTTTAGGTGAACATTTTGAGAATGGACGCTTTCAAAAAATAGGAGAAACGTGCGTATAGCAACAACAAGGGCTAGTAACCAATTTTTAAGTAGCGTAAAATTTTTTTTTTAAACATAAAAAAATTGTTGCCTACTTTTAGCGGCCATTCTAAATTTGAAGACAATCGCAGATATATAAAATTAGCTCTCATACTAGCTTTAGTATTACTTAAAGCAAAACCCTTTATTTAAATATTTCAAAATCTATTGCCTACATTTAGGCGTACATTTTTGAAGGGTGCTATTGTTAAAGAACATTTGAAATTCATAGGGTGCTATAGCTCTCTATCAGAGAATAAACATGGATTATTATTTTTTAAATATCTCAACATGTGTTGCCTACTTTTAGGTGCCATTTTTAGGTTCTAATTTGAGCAATGAAGTCACTTCTCAGCTAAACTGAGAACATAACAAAAACTTTGCAAGTATATTTTAAAATATTAGTTTCCTACATTTAGGAGCCATGGGTTCTTAGGTGGCTATTGGAATGAACTCATATTCTACTCTATGGATAAAATGGTAACAAAAAAATATTTGAAATACTTAAAATTTGTATTGCCTACTTTTAGGTCAGAATTTTTTGAGCAATGAATCAATTTCTAAGCTGTAATAAGAACATAACAAAAACTCGCAAATTAGTGTAAAAAATATTACATTATACTGACTATTGAAAAAAAACAGTTTTTCCAAAAAAAATTATAAGAACTCACATACCATCTGCTAAATGGTAAAGGAAATTACATTTCAATATATTTAAAAAATGTGTAGTCTTCTTTTAGGCACAAAATGTAAAAGCGTTATATTTAAAAAAATTGCCTACTTTTAGGTGTATTTTTTTGAGCAATTTATGAAAAAAAATGTTTGCAGAAAAATAAATGATCGGGCAGAACAATCCATGGACTTTATATTACTAAAATAATATTTCAATTTTATTGGCTACTTTTTGGAAGTGTTTGTAGGGGACCTTTCAATTATAAAATATGTTTATTTCCGAAAAGTGACAATATAACTCTTTAGAGTAGTATTCTAAAACATTTATATATAAATTAAAAAAATATATATAACACGATTTCTAAATATTATAATATGCATGGCCTACTTTTAGGTGGAAAATGGTTAAATATTTCAAAAAATATATTGCCTACTTCCTGGCACCATTTTGAATGCACTATTGAAAAGGTAATTTTTTGGGAACAATGAAGCCACAGCTGCGAAGAATTAAAATTAACAATATTTTTTGAGTATATGCAACATTTTAAATACTTTACAATTGTATTGCCTACTTTTAGGCACTTTTTCTAAAGGAAATATGATGTAAAAGTCATTCGGAAGAAAAATGAGGCAACATTTCGGCAATGCAGTCCAACCAGTGAAATTTCATATATTTATCTGTGGATTAAATATTACAAGAAATCATTCTTAAATATTTAAAAAAAATATTGCCTACTTTTAGGGGCTTCTTTCTTAAGGGAACTATTGAAATTTGTAGCATTCATTAGCAACGATGTCATAATTCGGTAGATAAGAGCCCTCAAAAAACTAAATTTGAAATAGATATTTTTGTTAAATATTTAACAAAATTTGTTGCCTACTTTAAGGCACCTTTTTGTGAGAAACCTTGGAAAACAAATTAGTTGGAAGCAAAATAAAGATATATCTCGGCCAAACACTGCACCACGAGAGAATTTACACATTTTGCTGTGAATTTCATATAACAGAACCCATTTTTTTACATTTCAAAAAAAAAAACGTTGCCTACTATTACGGGCCTTTTTTCAGAACTATCAAAAATATATATTTTTTAAGAGCGCTGAAGCCAGAGCTCGATAGAATAGAGTCCCCAAAGAAGTAATTTTTAAAAATTACCAACAATAAATATTTAACAAAAATTATTGCCTATTTTTAGGAAACATTTTTGAGAAACCCTGGATAAAAATGATTTTAAAGCAATATAAAGATATAGCTTGGCGGAAACACAGCACCACGAGAGAATTTACAATTTTTTTCTGTGAGTTACAAATAAGAAAAGGAATTTTTAAATATTTCAATAATAATATTGCCTATTTTAGGGAACCATTTTTTAGGGAACTATTGAAATATGTAACTTTTATGATCAATGAATAGCTCGATAAAAAAGTAATTTAAAAATATATACAAATTTTAAAAATGTAATACAAATTATTGCCTACTTTTAGGTAACATTTTTGAGAAACCCTGGACAAAAATTATTTTAAAATAAAATAAAGCTGTAGCTCGGCCGACCACAGCACCACAGGAGAATTCAAACAGTTTTTTTTTGTGAATTTCATGTAACAAAAGCAATTGTTTTAAATATTTAAAAAAATATTGCCTACTTTTAGGGGCTTCTTTTTTTAGGGAACTATTGAAAATATATAATTTTTGACACCTATGAATCGAAAGCTTGGCAGAATGGAGCACTCAAAAAAATAATTATTTAATGTTACAAAAAATAAATATTCTACAAAATCTATTGCATACTTTTGGGTAGCTTTTTTGAGAAACCGTGGGTAAAAAAATAAGCAATATAATGATAAGTTTGTCGGAACACTGCACCACGAACATGATTCACATATTTTTCTATGAATTTCATACAAAAAAAAAGAATTTTTAAATATTAAAATATATATTGCCTACTTTTAGGTGATTTTTTAAAGGATACTTTTGAAAAATAGAATTTTTAAGACCAATGAAGCTATATCTCGGTAGAATAGATCACTCGAAAAATAATTTTTAAATATTACCAAAAATAAATATTTAATATAAAAAAAAAACAACAAACTGGGATTAAGCCTGACTATTTTGCAAAAACAAAATACAAATGGTATCCCAAATAACCCGCCAAACACTACTAATATTTAAATATTTATTTAACTATTGCCTACTTTTAGGTAGCTCTTTTGAGAAGTCATAAAAAAATTATTTTGAAGAAAAATCCCAGCGAGAGCTCGCACATTGAGGCGGAATACAATATTAAATTTTTCAAAATTCATTGCCTATTTTAAGGGACAATTTAATTTTTTTCAAGGGCAAGAAAAAAGATCTACAAAATATTTCCTCTTCTCTTTCATTTCCTTTACTGAAGCTGAAATTATTCTCACACTCACTGACACATACATACATATATATTTGCGTATGTAAATAAGTAGAAAGATGTATAAAAAATAATATAGACACAAATATACAAAAGTTTTATAGTTTGAAAAAAAGGAATGGAATTTTTTTATAAAAAGACACAAAGTGGAATATCACAAACAACAAGGAGGAGAACAAAAAAAGAGAGAGAAGACAAAAACAAACACACCTAAACGGAAACGAAATTTATCAAAATTATTTGTTTGGTATTTATAAATTGTTGTTTTTAAATTAGTCAAAATTTTATTACAAAAAAAACTAAAAGAAAAAAATTTAAACAAAAAAAAATATTTTATTTAGGCCCATATCATTAAACAAAATTAATTAAAAAAATTATATACTATAACGAAAACAACAATAACAAAATTCAAGTTTCGGCATAGATTTTTGGACAAAACTATATTGTAAAAAAAAATTTTTAAACGTAAATATTTTTCGGCATACCCCCAACACACATACACACACAAACATATTGGACATTAGCTTTTATTAGAATTATATACAAAAAAAAAAACCAACAACAACTAAATCAATTAAGAAGAAAATTTTTGGCTTAAAGAAAAAAACTTTTGGAATCAAAATTGTAACTACAAAAATCTTTTTTGGCTTTAGAAAAAAAACAACCCCACTTTTTAGAAATTTATAACAAACCTTAAAAAAATTAACCATAAATAAAACAAAATTAAATATTAGAAAATAAAAATTTAAAAAATAAAATAATAATTCTAATGAAAGCAAAACTAAATTTTAGACTGAATATCTCTGTGATACTCCTTAAAAAAACGAAAACACCCCTAAAACAAAAAAAAATGTATTATAGTGGAGGAGAATGAAATTATAAAAGACAAAACCAAAAAAAAAAAAACTATAAAAACTTTTGTAAATTTAAAAACCAAAATTTTAGGCCCTAACAACAACATAAATTTAAACAAAAAATTTTTGTGTAAAAAACCTTAACTAGAAATTAAACAAAATTTTCAAAATTTTTTTACTCCATTTTAATGAAAAAAACTAACCCAAAATATTTTAATTTTGTTGTTTTTTCGAATTTAATTTAAAATTTTTTTGAATATTTTTTTCAAATTTTCATTTTTATTTCAAATGTATATAAAACACACTTTTTCAAAATTATAATATTGATTATAAATTACACATATTTATAAAAACAAAAAAATGGCTCCAAAAATTTTCAAACACACACTCACACCAACACACTTATCCATCCCTATGGATCCAAACACTGATTTGACCATAACAACAACAACAACAAAAGAACAACAATGAGTGAAAATCGAACATAATTTGCTAAGGAGCTCAACAATGATAGACAAAAGTGGAAAAACTAATTTTTATTTAAATTACTTAATTTTTGTAAAAGTGGTTACCGGTTACTCGAAGTCCCATATTACAGATATGGGCACCAAAACGAGTTTTTCCTACACTGAAACTCCTAAAACCACATAATTTATAATTTTTTTATGAAATTTCTATTTATTTAACGTAGTGGTTACCGGTTACTTGGTGTCCGAAAATTAATATATGGAAACGAAAGTGACAAAGTTGTTTATGTTTATGCATATGCAAGAAATATAATTTTTTATTAAAACAATTAAATATTTGATATAATGGTTACCGGTTACTTGGTGTCCGAAAATTAATATACTGAACCGAAAGTGATCAATTTGTTCATATTTAGGATCGCAGATTCAAGAAATATAATTTTTTGTTAAAAATTCAAATATTTTTTATAACGGTTACCGGTTACTTGGTATCCCATAATGATTATATAGAACCGATAGTGATTGATTTTTTCATGTTTATGATCCCAGATGACAGAAATAAAGATTTCTGTTAAAAAAATCAAATATTAGTCATAATGGTTACCGGTTACTTGAAGTCAAATGTTGATGATATTGAAACAAAAATGGGTTCTTCGTTCATTGTAACGCCCACAAAACCATAATTGATCATTTTTGTAAGAAAAATCACACATTTGAGATAGTGGTTACCGGTTACTCGATGTCCCACAATGAATATATGAAACAGAAAGTGATCAATTTTTGCAGGTGCAAGAAATATAATTTTTTGTTAAAAACAATGCCCGTAATATAGATTTTTGTTAAACAAATCAAATATTTTTCATAATGGTTACAGATTACTTGAAGTCAAATGTTAATGATGTTGAAACACAAATGGTTTCTTCGTTCATTAAAGACTCCAATAACTCATAATTATTCCTTTTATGAAGAAAAATCGCATATTTGAGATAGTGGTTACCGGTTACTTGATGTCCGAAAATCAATATATAGAACAGATTGTGACTAATTTGTTCATGTTAATGATCACAGTTGCCAGAAATATATGTTTTTGTTAAAAAATCAAATATTTTTTATAACGGTTACCGGTTACTTGGTATCCCAGAATGAATATATAGAACTGACAGTGGATGATTTGTTAATATTTATGATCGCAGATGCCAGAAATATATATTTTTATTAAAAAAATCAAATATTTGATATGATGGTTACCGGTTACTTGATGTTCGAAAATTAATATATGAAATCGAAAGTGACCAATTTCTTAACTTTCATGATTGCAGATTCCAGAAATATAATTTTTTGTTAAAAAATCAAATATTTTATATAATGGTTACCGGTTACTTGGCGTTCGAAAATGAATATATAGAACCGATAGCGGTTGATATCTTCATGTTTAAGATCGCATATGTCAGAAATATAGATTTTTATTTTATTTTTAAACAATCAAACAATGTGGTATAATGGTTACTGGTTACTTGGTGTTCGAAAATGAATATATCAAACCGAAAGAGAAAATTGATTTGTTCATTTTAATGATCGCAGATGCCAGAAATGTAGATTTTTGTTAAAAAATCATATATTTCTCATTATGGTTACCGGCTACTTAAATTCAAATATTAATGATATTGAGACAAAAATAGGTTTTTCGTTCATTAAAACCTACAAAAACACATAATTAATCCTTTTATTAAGAAAAATCGCATTTTTGAGATAGTGATTACCGGTTACTTGATTTCCGCAAATAAATATATCGAACCGAAAGTTATTGATTTGTTCATGTTAATGATTGCTGATGCCAGAAATAAAGATTTTTTAATGGAAAATCAATTATATTATATAGTGATTCATTATGCACTGCATCTTACAGCATTTTGATACCAATTACCGGTTACTCGGTCTTCAAAGTGAACATTTTCAGACTTTTTTATAAAATAAATTCCATATTAAGCTTGCGGATAGCAATTATTAATGATTTGTAAGCTTTTATGCTGCATATCTTCAAAATGGTTACCGGTTACTCGAGTCAAAAAATTTAATTTTTCGACAAAAAATCTTTTTTTAAAGGTTTTTATCATTATTTGTCTTCGAGAAATAATAAAATGTTATTAATACCTTTCTTTTACTCTATTACTTCATTGTTAATGATACCAATTACCGGTTACTCGATCTTCAAAAACTACTTTTTTTTAACTTTTTATATACAAAATTAAATATTATGTTTAAAACTTACCATTAATTATGGTTTTTATGTGTTTTGGAGCAATATTTCCCAAATGGTTATCGGTTACTCGAATGAAATAATCGGAATTTTCAACCAAAATTTATTTTTTTCTTATGTAATTTTCATCTAATGTCTTCGTGAAATGAAATCGAAAAATTAAAACCTATTAATAGGAATATTTTACACTATAGCATTATATATTTCCATACCAATTACCGGTTACTCGATTTTTCAAATCAACATTTTCAGACTTTTTATATAAAAATCCAATATTTAGCTTACGTATAGTTATTATTCGTGACTTTTAAGGATTTTTGGTGCAATTCTTCAAAATGGTTACCGGTTACTCGAGTCAAAAAATTCAATTTTTGGCAAAACATATTTTTTCTTTTATTATTTGCATTAGATGTCTTCAAGAAAGATTAAAATCTATTAACATATTTAGTTTACACTATCGCATCATTCATGTGGATACCAATTACCGGTTACTTTTACTTAAAAATTGATTTTCTTTGAATTTGTATATGAAAAATGAAATATTTGACTTAAAACTCACCATTATTAATGGTTTTTATGCATTTTGGAGCACTTTTTCCCAAATGGTTACCGGTTACTCGAATGAAAAAATCCGAATTTTTAACAAAATATATTTTTTATTACAAAATAAATAAAAAATTGAAATCTATTAATAGGTATATTTTTCACTATCGCATCATTTATTTCTATACCAAATACCGGTTACTCGATTTTCAAAAATGATTTTCTTCAACTTTTTATATAAAAAATCGATTATTTGACTTCAAAAGTACCATCATTAATTCTTTTTTTGCATTTTCGGGCACTATTTCCCAAATGGTTACCGGTTACTCGAATTAAAAAAATTCAATTTTTTTTTTGCAAAATATTATATTTGACTCTATTTTATTTACTTGGTTTTAGGAAATAATATTATTGCAATCAATTGTTTCTATTTAATCAGTTTCTTAAATATTTTGACTACCAACTACCGGTTACTTTTACTTCAAAATCGATTTTCTTTGAATTTTTATATGAACAATTAAATATTTGACTTAAAACTCACCATTATTAATGGTTTTTTATGCATTTTGGAACATTATTTTCCCAATGGTTACCGGTTACTCGAATGAAATAATCCAAGTTTTTGGAAAAAATATATATTTTCTTCCGCTATTATCATTACCTGTCTTCAAAAAATAAAATGAAAAAATAAAATCCATTAATGAACCTATTTTACACTATTGCAACACATATTTTGATACCAGTTACCGGTTACTTTTATTTCAAAATCTGTTTTCCTGGAATTTTTATATAAAAATTCAAATATTTGTTTTGCGAATAGCGTTAATTAATCACTTTTAAGCATTTTTGAGATGTTTTTACAAAATGGTTACCGGTTACTCGAATTACAAAAATTCGAATTTCCACTTTTTTGAAGATGGAAATTACTTTCCCATTAAAGATAAAATTAAAAAGAAAATCTATTGATAGATTTATTTTACACTATCGCATCATACATTTTGATACCAGTTACCGGTTACTTTTACTTCAAAATCAATTTTCTTTGAGAATTCATGTAAAAAATTAAATATTTGGTCTACAAATAGCTGTAATTAATCATTTTTAAGCCATTTTGAGCATTTTGTACAAAATAGTTACCGGTTACTCGAATTACAAAAAATCCGAATTTCCACATTTTTGAAGATGGAAATTGTTTTCCCATTAAAAAATAATGTAAATTCATTGTTGAGCCCATGGAAAAAATTATGAAAACCTAGAATTACGACAATTTTTCTAATGAAACCGATAATGACTAATGAAAATAACCGAATATGACAACTCGCATGACATAAATCTCTATGGATGAGTTATGTTAGCAATTACTCTGCCAATGACCAAAGGGGTTGACTCTTTTAATGAACAAGAAAAATCTTGAAGGAAAAAATATTGAAAAAAAATTAATAAAAAATTAAAAAAAAAATAATTACAAAAAATTAATGAAAAAAATTCTAACAACAAAAAAATCTAATAAAAAAATCTTTGATAGCACAAAAAAATAAAAAAACAACAACAACAAACTTTTACGGACCGCAATTTTGAAAAGTATAAAGTTTTTCCGAAACTTTTTCGAAAAAATTAAAATGATGAAATGAAAACTTTTGGCCATATATATTTTATGTTCAATACAACAACAACCATCAACCAACCACCAACAACAAGAACAACTACAACAAATCATAATCAAGAATACAAAACCAAGAATCAGACTGGAAAAAAATATTGAAAATCCAAACAAATAATTGAGTATGGCCTTTGATCCAGCCCATCAAGGCTCCAAAGGGGTTAATTAGCAAACTGCTGATTTCTCTGAGAGACAGAGAAAGCCAGGACTTTTGTTAATTATCCAGGCCTGTCATGGGTTAAAGGCATTTGCAAAAAAATCATGACAGTTAAAAAAAATACACCAGTACCCGCAACAAACCATATGTACACAGAAACACACACAACCATACAAATCAAAACCAAACCAAAAAATAAATACGAAAAAAATATGCTACAAGGTATACTTGATAACCCGCTGAACCAAAACCAGTTGAAGTTAAGAAATAAGAATTATTACAATTACAAATTAATTAGCACAGTGAACAAACAAACATACAAACCACAGAAAACAAAATGTAAAAATAAAACCGAAATAAAACCAAACAAACAAAAAAGAAATAAGAAGAAACCTAACAAATCTACAATAGCCCAATTTATGAACCAAAAGTACAAATAATTTTTAAACAAGATTTTAAAATTGCAGTCTGAAAGCCAAACTAAAAAAATGTTATCAAAAAAATAATAATATGAAAAAAATAATAAATGAAAAATAAATAATATAAAAAAATAATATTAAAAATAAAAAATAATATTGTAATACACACACAGGCAAACTGAAACCATGTTTTCGCAAAAATGTCTCAAGAAACCAAAAACAAAAACGAAATCCAAACACAAAGCAAAGAAAATTTGCAATTTTCAAGGTCTGGCCCCCCACACAACAAAAATAAATACCATTTCGATATCCAAAAACAAAAATGAGAAAAATTAAAAATATATATTGTCTAGAGAAAAAAATAAATAATTATGATTATGAAAAAGGAGGAGAAAAGGAGAAAAAATTCAAGAAAAATATAAATTTTCCCCTGAAAATTGTAAAAAATACAAATTAATATTTACCTGGCCTTGGTGGCGTATAACTAATATTAATTTAATTTTATTACTGGCCCTGGTGCCGTATACATAATTTTAATATTTAATTAACACAGTAGGCGTATGATCAACATTATGGCCCGATATTTTATTACTTATACGCCTAGTACATTTTAATGAGAAATTTATTTTTTCTGTACCTAATTTTTATTTATTTTTTTTTTGCGTCACAAGATTCGAAAAAATTTTTAATGCAATTTTTATTCATCTGGCCTCGCAATCGAAATTTGTTCCCTATGAAAATTTTGATATTATGCAAATTAATATTTACCTGGCCTTGGCTTGACGTATAACTAATATTAATTATATTTTACTGGTGGACCTGGTGCCGTATACATTATTTTAATATTTAAATACCACAGTAGGCGTACGATCAACATTATGGCCCCATATTTTATTACTTATACGCCCAGTACATATATTTCTCAATATTTAATTTTCTCTGTATCTAATGGACTACATTTATTTTTTTCCATCACAAGAATTAAAAAATATTTTTTTTATTCACCTGGCCTAGGAATCGGAATTTTTTCCCTATAAATATTTGAAATTATGCGAATATCGGACCTTGGTGGCGTATAATCTGGCACTGGTGTCGTATACATGATTTTAATATATAAATACCTCATTAGGCCTATGATCAACATTATGGTCCCATATTTTATTACTTATACGGCTAGTGTATGTTTATAAAAAAAAAATATTTTTTTTTTCATTAGCAAGTTTTAAATAATTAATTTAATGTTGATTTACCGGGTCTAATTTTACTGGTGGCCCTGGTGTCGTATACATGATTTTAATATTTTAATGCCACAGTAGGCGTATGATCAACATAGTGACTCTTATGTTTAGTACTTATACGCCCATATTTATGAGAATTGAATTTTATCTAGGACATTAAATTTGATCAAAGACATATATTTTTTTCCATCACAAGATTTAAAAACTATTTTAAATTTTTCATTGAATTTTTGTTCACCTGGCCTCGGAATTGGAAAATGTTCCCTAAACAAATATTGAAATTATGCAAACTAATATCTAGCGGACTTTGGTGGCGTATAACTAATACTAATTTTACTTTCATTGCTGGTCATGGTGTCGTATACATGACTTTAATAACAGTTGGCGTATGATCAACATAGTTTCTCCTTTATTTTTTACTTATACATCTAGTGTAGATTTATGAGAAATTACTATTCACCTAATTTATTTTTTCCCATTATCTAGTTTTAAATAATTTATTTCCCCAACAATAATTTTCCCCCCGGCCTTGGTAACGTATGATGAATATTAATTTAATTTCATCATTGTTTACCCAGACCTGGTGTCGTATACCCAATTGTAATACTCAGTTGCCACAGTTGGCCTATGATCAACAATAAAGCCCGATTATTTATTACCTATATACCTAGTCCTGATATATGAACAATTACTATTCACCCAAGATATTTTTTTCCTCAATTTAAAATTTGTTTCTAGAATACCTGATCTCGGTGGCGTATAATTAATATTAAAGCTATTTCCTTTCATGACCTAGTGTCGTATACATAATTCTAAAAATTCTAAAAATCTATTTAATTTCCACAGTGGGCAGAATCAAGTTCTGATTTTATTATTACTTAAACGTTAAATCCATATTTCAAAAAATAAGTATTATTTTTTTCTATTTTTGTGATATTTTTCACCATTATAGTTGTGGTTTAAAAAAAAACAACTACCGGTTACTTTATACAAAAATCTTAAAACCATTCTCTAATGACCACACATAGTGAAATCCAAAAAAATGTAAGAATTACTTAATAATTATATGTATTTTCTGAATAATCCTCCACTAATTTAAAACGGTTGTTACAAACTTTTTTTTCCGAATTTTAGATCACTTTTCAAGAATTGAATACCGGTTACTCAATTTGAAAAATTTTAATTTGTATTATATTTATGACTCTAATAGTTTCTACAGATTTTTTAACAATATTTAAACATTTTCTAAAAGTTTGGTGAAAACGAATACCGGTTACTTGATACAAAAAATCGTCAATTTCTTCACAAACATGGAAATTTTGTTAATTAAAGATCGCTGAATTGCAATAAGTGATAAAATATTTTGTTTTTCATAATTTTAGGTTTATTTTTTAACAAGTGGTTACCGGTTACTTAAATAAAGAATCACCGATGTTGTATTTATTTTACTTATAGTAAGCTTTAAATAGTTTTTAAAATTATTTAAACATTCTTAAAGAATTTTTGCTGGTATTTTATACAAATGAATACCGGTTACTCGATTCAAGAAGCACAATTACCGTTTACTTGATTCAAAACTGTGTGATACCAAATAGTAAACATTGTTTCATTAAATAGTAATTTAAAGATATTATGTTCTGAATTCATAATGTAGTTATCGGCAATGTAGTTATCGGTTACTCGACCTCAAAATTCTATGTTTATTTATTTTATTGCAAAATAACCAACCATAAACATTGAACACATATCATTAGCAATTTAAAATGATTTTTGAATTGACTTTCCCGTTTTTTCTAAAAGGATTACCGGTTACTCGACCACAAAATTCTATATTTAGTTATTTTTTTGCAAAATAACCTACCATAAAATTCTAATACATATCATTAACAACTTAAAATTAATTTTTCAATTGTAATTCCTGATTTTTTCTAAAATAATTACCGGTTACTCGATTCAAAAGTTCGATATTGACTTGTTTATTCATATACTGTGATAAATCTCAATCAAATCCCATTAGCCATTTAAAATTGAGTTTTTCATAATAATATAGTTATAATTATATTTCTTACTAAAATGATTACCGGTTACTCGATCCTAGAATTCTATATTTACATATATTTTTGTAAAAATATCCATCGATGAATTTCCAGTAGATACAATTAGCAATCAGAAGCCATTTATTTCAATTGTAACAATATTTTTTTATAAAATGGTTACCGGTTACTCGATCACAAAATAATATATTTACACATATTTTTGTAAAATAATCAACCATAAACTATTTTTCTAAAACGAGTACCGGTTACTCGATTCAAAATGTTGATATTTACTAAAACAGCACATCACAAACTTCTAATAGATAACAGTAGCCACTAATAGATGTGTTTTTAAATTAATTTTGCATATTTCTAAAATATGATTATCGGTTCCTTTTTTCTAAAATCGTGTACCGGTTACCAAATTCAAAAATTGTACTAAGTTTTATTTATTTGGTAGAGATGGAATTTTTTTCTATACATCTCTTAGCTACCCTGGTACAACCATGTCTTTGTGTATCCTTTGTAAGTAGTCGGTGGCAATTCTTTGGTTTTAGGAACACAGGTTCGAATCCCAGTCAGGCTCATGGAAGTTTAATTTTTTAAATTATTTTTTTTAATATTTTAAAAAAAAACTTTCTTATGAAGTTCAACGATCCTCTTATTGGCTTCTATTAAAAATTCTATGATATTTAAATTGTTGCTCTTTCTCAGGATTCCTCTCTCTCTTTGGGCATATAAGTAATAATAACATGAGGCGTATGATTAATAATATTTACTATTGTATAGTATACGCCTTGATTGAATGCAGTATTTCTTGTCACAAACATTTGTGTTGCTTCAGGAACCCAGGTTCGAACCCAAGCCAGGTATTTTTTTTTTTAATTTCATGTTTTATAAAAAAAATGTTTAAATATTTTTTAAATTCATACAACGTTATTTTCTAAAGTCAACAAGACCTCAAAATGGCTTCTATTGGTATTTCCATATAATTTGAATTGCTTCTCTCTCGCTCTCATTCCGCTTTCGATCCGTATGAGTTGTATTAATATGAGACGTATGATTAATACAAATTATTAAAATATCAAATATAAATATATGACTCACGTGAATTCGGTATTATTTATTTGAAAATGTTAAGACGTCTCAAACAAAGCTTTGGGAATCCGGGTTCGAATCCCGGCCAAGTTAATGTTGAGTAAATTTTTATTTTTTTCATATTTAATTTTTTACAGTTTTTTCCTGAGATTTTCGTCCCTCAGTTTTTGATTTTCAGTTTCATAAAACTTAAAATTTTGTTCGGTCCCTCACCCTCTTGGAGGCGTATAAGTAATATTAATATGAGGCGTATGATTAATAATAATTATTAATATATCCATGTAAAGTATACGACCTGATTTCAGTTGGAATGTTTTATGTGAATCAATGTCAAGCTATCATCAACAATTTGGGATCCCAGGTTCGAATCCCAGACAGGCTCATTTAAAATTATTATTAAAATTTTTTCTTTTTATTTTTTTTTTTCAAAAAGTCTGTTATGTTGTTTTTTTTTTCAAAAATCGATCAATGTATTCTCCTGTTGACATTCTCTTTTTATCATTAATTTGTTTTTTATTCTCTCTAGGAAGCGTATAAGTAGTATTAATATGAGGCGTATGATGAATAATAATTTTTTAATGTATGATATAAATTATATGCCTTGATGTGTTTATTTATTTTAAGAAATATTGTGATGTCTTTAATATTCGTGGGGACCCAGGTTCGAATCCCAGAAAGGCTCGTTTAAAATTTTTATTCATTTTTTTAAATGTTTGTGATTTATTTTTTCGAAAATCAATCAAAGTAATCTCCTATTGGCATAATTTTTTTTTATAATAAATTTGTTTTTTTTTATTTTCTCTATGAAGCGTATAAGTAATATTAATATGAGGCGTATGATGAATAATAATTATTAATGTATGATACAAAGTATACGCCTTAATGTATGTATTTATTTTAAGAAATAGTGTGATGTCTTCAAAATTTGTGGGAACCCAGGTTCGAATCCCAGACAGTCTCGTTTAAAATTTTTATTATTTTTTGTTAAAAGTTTATGATAGTTTTTTTTTCGAAAATCAATAAAAGTAATCTCCTATTGGCATAATATTTTTTTATAATAAATTTGTTTTTTATTCTCTCTAGGAAGCATATAAGTAATATTAGTATGGGGCGTATGATGAATAATAATTATTAATGTGTGGCATAAAGTATACGCCTTGATGTATTTATTTATTTTAAGAAATATTATGGTGTCTTCAACATTTATGGGAACCCAGGTTCAAATCTCAACCGGGTCAAATTAATTTTTATTTTTTTATAAAGGATTTCTATATTTAAAAATTCAGAGAACAAGAACTCATGTTCAAATCCATCCCAAATACATTTTTGTATTTCCATTTGATTTTTAACTGTGTTTTACCTCCATTTTCATAATCATTATGTAACAAAATCATACCAAACTAATGACAAATTTAACCAAAAAAGCACACACAAAAATCCTTTCTTCTTTTATAACCAAAAAATATTAAAAAAAAAACTATGAAAAAAATTAAAAATTATAAAAAAACTATACGTCATATTTAGTGTTTAGGTATAACTTTAACCACAAAAACGAAAAACAAAAATTACAACTTTCGGTTAGTTTTTCAAATTTTATTTTACAACAACAACATCAACAAGAAAAAATCAAATCATACCACAAAATCACTATATTTCGGCTCCAAAAAAATGAAATCAAACCAAATTAATATTCAATTTGCCTACAACAAACAATAAAACTAAAATAACAAAAGAACCAAATGAAATAAAATGAGAAATATGGAGAATTAATAAACCAACAAAGCAAATCAACAACAACAACAAGAATTCAAAACCGAAAACAAGAAACAACAACAAGAAATAGCCGCTTTCTGCAATAGTGATAATAGTTTTTAAGTCTACTAAAGAAATATAAACAATTATTAAAAAATAAATAAGTAACAGTAATACCCCAAAAAGGCAAATTAAGTTAAATTTTTATTTAAATAAAAAAAAAAATATTGAAAAAAACAAAAATTAATTTAATATTAAATATATATATAAAACAAGCAATAGCCATTTAAGCCAAGAGAGAGAAAAATAAATAATAGTTTCTTTTTTAAAACAAAAACTTATTTTTAAGTAAGAAAAAAAACTCAAAACCCAGTATTAAATAATCAAAAACCCGTATTTTTAATTTTCATATCAACCTGAAAAAATTCAACATTTTTTTGGGTTTTATATAACAATTTGTGTTAAAGTAAATTATGTGTATTATATATTTAAATAAAATCAAACACTCTGACACACACCCACACACATTGTCTCTTCTACATATGACAGAAATGGAAAAATATTGAAATATATATTAAAAAAAAACAAACACTATTTATTATTACTGAATACCAAAAAAATCAATTAACTTATAAGTGTTGTATTGAAGTTTAAAACAATATGAAAACAGGCCAAGTATTTTATAATACCCTCCCCCCAGAAAAGGATAAAAATAAAATAAATCTCCCCCACACTCCCATAAAAATAGTCAAATACTCATTGAAACCCCAATAGCCATGTAAATGAAATAACCGAAAAAAAATATTCAAAACAAATCATGATGATTGTAAAAGAGTCACAACAAACATATATTTTATATATATATATATTTTTTTAATTTACATATTTTTTTCTGAATCCATAATTATCAAATGGGCTGAAATGTTTTAAATCCGAAAAAAATCAACGTTTCAATACATTTTTTTTAACAAAAATAAATATTTTTATAGAATGAACAAATTTTCACTTAGAGGCGTATAAGTAATATTAATATGAGACGTATACTTAAGAATAGTTATTAAAACATCAAATAAAGTATACGCTTCAACATAATTTGCATATTTTATCTGAAGACATAGAATGTTGTCACAAACCTTTTGGGTACCCAGATTCGAAATATCAGGAGATGTATGCTGGATACCTATAGGTGTGGCTTTTTACGAAAGCAGCATTTTTCAAGGACTCAAAATAGCCGTGACATTTTAAAAACTATTTTTAAAGGACTTAAAAAGCTTATTTAGGTTCGATACATTGTTTACGACAATGTATATGTTCGATATGTTGTTCACCCCTGCCGTAGCATACCAATTATTAGTCAATGGGTTCGGCTGGTTCGGATTGTAGGAGAGAGTATCCGCACTTTCCTACGATCTCTCTCTCCTAGTCACATTCGCTCAGTTCGGATGCAGAGAGGACTTTTCAGTGCTACGATCGTCGATGTGATCTCGACCTTGTTTACGCTACATTTGCTCACCGCGACTCACGTTCGTTGTTTAAGCTTACTTTCTCGCTGTTGAGCAAACACTTTCGAAACTCATTAACCTTGCCGAATAAAGTTGAAAATATATTCTTAAATAAAATAGTTTTATTTTTTTTGTATTTTATTTATTTATTTATTTATTTTTTTTTGGATTTTCTCCCCCTCATCGGTATCACGCCAAAGTTAAACAATTTTCTCTGAATTAAAAAAAATAATTAGTTACAGAGGAGATAATTTTATAAAAATATATTTTAAAATGTTACAGGAGGCGTGGATTTAAAAAAAAAAATAAATTATTTTTAATATTACACTAGGCATGGGTTTCTTTAAAAAAAAAGGTTTTTCAAGACCCCACAAGGCGTGGTTTTTTCAACTTATTTTAGTTTCCTTGTATTTGTTTATTATTTACTAAAATATTTTTTTTTTACTACAAAATTTTTTTTTAATCCAAAATTGTTTAAAAAAAAACATTGCCTATGTTTGTATTGGCAAAAATATTTTATATAAAGAGAAAAATATTAAAAATAGATTAATTTTTAGAAAAAAAAATATTTTTAAAAATTCACGATAGGCTGGTACTTTATATTTTTTTTTTAAACTTCCAAAATATTTGTTAAAATTTTCAGGCATATATAGTATATAATTTTACCTTCCACGATAGCATGGAGGGTATATACATTTTGTCATTCTTTCTGTAACTCATCAAAATATTCATTTCCGACCCCATGAAGTATATATATAATATATATATATATATATAAAATTCTATGGCGATCTAGCCATCTCCCTTCGTTCGTCCGTCTGTTGTAATCACGATATCTTCTGAGGGAATTGAGATAGGGTGCTGAAATTTTGCATAGGGATGTCTGCATGCAGGTCTGGTTGGAAAATAGGATATATCGGTCAACGCTTAGACACAGCTCCCATATAAAGGTCCCCCCCCCCATTTTTCGAATTTTGTGGTTCTTGGGCACGGTTTCCAATCGAACTGGTTGAAATTTAGTATATTGTGTTCTTATTGGGTACCAAATATATCCACTAAAATATTTAAATATAGGTCCACTTTTTCTGGTAGCCCCCATGTAAGGGTACCACCCAATTTTCGGTATTTTGGGGTTCTTGTGCATGGTTTCCAATCGAACCGGCTGAAATTTGGTATATTGTGTTTTTATTGGATACCAAATTTATCCACTAAAAATATGTTCACTTCTTCTGGTAGTCCCCATATATAGGTGTACCTCCCAATTTTCGGTATTTTGGGGTTCTTGGGCCCGGTTACCAACCGAATTCTCTGTAATTCGCTACTTTGAATTTATATTGGATAGAAATATACATTAAAAAATAAAAATATAAAGGTCCACCTTTTAACGATACCCCCAATTTTCAGTATTTTGGGGGTACTTTGGGTTTTTTATTGTGTAGCAATCCCTCTACAAAAAATTATAAATTTAGGACCATTTTTCGGGTAGCACCTACTTAAGGGAGCTAATTTTTTTGTATTTTGTGGGTTTTCAACCGAATTCGCTCTAATTGGGTATTTTGTAATCGTATATGGTAAAAAATATCCATTCCAAAAATTATAATTATTCGCCACCTTTTAGGGGAAGTCCCCTCATAACTCCATTTTTATATTAAAAAAGTTATCTGATTTGTTCCGCATTTTAGGTTTGTCCCCATGTAGTCGTATTCGGCCATTGTAGGGGGAAAGTATGGCATTTTAAGCCGATTTAGTTGATTTCGCCATCTGTTGTAATCATTCCTCCTTCGGTTGTCTGTTGTAATCGGCCCGCATTTAGGCATATGATGATACCTACGGATTACCGGTCCACATTTTGGGTTTTTGCGATCTTAGGAAAAATCTTTATTAAAAATTGTTGACTTTTGTATTTGGTATAAATTATGGTTTACAACAATCGATTGGTACAATTGTTGGTACAGTTATACTTTTTGGTATGTTCCCTATATTTTCATTTCATTTAACTATCAGAATACCTATGGTGGTGTATATCCAATGTTCGGCCCGTCCGTTCGGAACTTAATGCCTTTTTCACTTGTTTTTTTTTAATCCACGACTCTGATAGTACTTGAGAAAATATTTTTTCAAATCCAAAAAATACTTCAGTAAAAAGAAATTTTTTTTAAAACCGAAAATATTTTTTTATTTCACGCTTATGCTTGTACTAAAAAATCAAAGCCTTGTAATTCATTGAAAAAAATATTAAAAACAAAAAACCCCAAATTTTCTTAATTCATTTTGCTGGCTTTCAGCTATAATCAATTTAAGCCTTGTATGAATCTTTAAAAATTATTTCTTCCAAATTTGCGACTATGAAAGTGGGTTAAAAATGTCCAAGCCATGTGCAGGTCCTTTATTTAAAAAATCCAGGTTTAAAAATATATTTTTATATTTTAATCCACATATGGTGGTATTTGATACAATTAAAAAAAAACCTTATCTTCATGCAAAATATGTTTTAAAAAATGTACACCTATTGGTGTGGAAAAAATTATTATTATTTTCTTTTTTTGTTTTTTTTTTTTTTTTTTGTTCCAAAAAATTAAAAAGTCTGGAAAAAATATTTTTTTTTCAAAATCTTAGAAAGCCTCGAACATTTCAGCCCATAAAAAGTTGATAAATATTTGTTATTTTATTTCCCCACAATAACAACAAAAAATCAAATAAAAAAATACCTCCATCACCTCCACAAGCAGTAGTCCCATTGTAACTACAGTGGGGCTGCTGCTACAACAACAAATCAATAGTAACAACAATAGCCTCAAATTTACCTTATGAAAACATAAACAAACAAAAAACAGAAATAGAACCATAGACCATAATTACAATAACAAAAAACCTCAAAATGTCTGAAAAAAAAGTAATAGTAAAATTTTGCCAAAATTCCAAACGTCTAGCATCCAACAAAATATCTGCAAGGAGTCCATTTATAAAAATCATTATTTTGTTTTCATTAGTTAAAAATAATTATTTTTCTTTTCTTAAAAATTAAGTTCCGCAAAATAAAATTTTTAATTTATCTAATAATCAAAATAAGGTTCCTTACAAAATTTGTTATAATCTACCATATATATAGAGAGATTATGGCAAATAAAAAGAAGAAGAAAAATAAATATAAAAACTAAAAATATTTATATACATAAATAAGAAACACAGATTATAAAAAATAAATAAAAAACAACAATAATATACAACATTAATTTATTATTATTATTTTTAATGATTTTTCAAAATAAGTTCTTAAACACAAAAGCGCATATAAACCAATGAAATAAAACCGGTGACATCGTTTTCCTTTCTAATGATTTTTCTAATTTTTGTTTTTTAATTATGTATAACACTTTTATAACAGTTTATCCATTAAAATTAAATCTGTATAAAACATAATTCATATAAATAGTTACAAATAGGCTTTACAACAATATTGTTAATTTATTATTATATTTATATTGAAATAGCAACAAATTACCTTAAAAACAAATAAAATAAACCATTAACAAAAAAGAAAAGAAAAATAAATAAGAAAACAAAGTGTTATATGAAACAGAATATCGCTCTTCTACCTCGATATTTCTAAAGATTTCTTTTTTGTTATTTTTAATTTTTAATTTTTACTATTATACTTTACTATTATACTTTAATATATACGTTATAAAATTGCAACATTCAATTCCTAAACATAAATTTTTTGTAGTATTCAGCAAGCTGAATATTCATAAAATCGGTATTTTATACATATTAAACATACAATTTCTTTATTGATTCAATAAAAATGCAATTCAGCTAGCTGAATTGTTATAAAAACCACATTCAGCCAGCTGAATTATAAGAAATTCCATTATTCAGCAAATTTAAATATAAAAAAATGTTATGGAGATAATAATACTACAATTTAGCTTGCTGAATATTCATAAAATTGGTATTTTATGCATATTGAACATAAAATTCCTTTACTGATACAATAAAAATGCAATTCAGCTAGCTGAATTGTTATAAAAACCATATTCAGTCAGCTGAATTGTAAGAAATTCCATTATTTAGCAAATTTAAATATAAGGAATTGTTATTGAGATAATAATACTCCAATTCAGCTTGCTGAATATCTCAATAATATATATAATATATTGCTAAAAAATAATTATTTATTTAATTATTATTTATTATACAAAAAATTATTCAGCCAGCTGAATTATAAGAAATTCCATTATTCAGCAAATTTAAATATAATAAATTGTTATGGAGATAATAATACCCCAATTCAGCTTGCTGAATATTCATAAAATCGGTATTTTATGCATATTAAACATACAATTTATTTATTGATTCAATAAAAATGCAATTCAGCTAGCTGAATTGTTATAAAAACCATATTCAGTCAGCTGAATTGTAAGAAATTCCATTATGCAGCAAATTTAAATATAAGAAATTGTTATGAAGATAATAATACTCCAATTCAGCTTGCTGAATATCTCAAGAATTGATTAAATATTTTGGTTAAAATAATTATTTATTTAATTATTATTTATTATACAAAAAATTATTCAGCCAGCTGAATTGTAAGAAATTCCATTATTCAGCAAATTTAAATATAAAAAAAATGTTATGGAGATAATAATACTACAATTTAGCTTGCTGAATATTCATAAAATCGGTATTTTATGCATATTAAACATAAAAGTCCGTTACTGATTCAATAAAAATGCAATTCAGCTAGCTGTATTGTTATAAAAACCATATTCAGCCAGCTGAATTGTAAGAAAAATTCCATTATTCAGCAAATTTAAATATAAGAAATTGTTATGGAGGTAATAATACTCCAATTCAGCTTGCTGAATATCTCAAAAATTGATTAAATATTTTTTGGTGAAAATAATTATTTATTATACAAAAAATTATTCAGCCAGCTGAATTGTAAGAAATTCCATCATTTATAAATCTTTAATATGCAAATGTGTTACGGAGATGATAATGCTCCAATTCAGCTAGCTGAATATCTTAAAAATTAAGATAATATGTTGCTGATTTTTTTTAATTATTTTATTATAATTATTATTTTTTTTATTTTCAATAAAAAATCTCCTTACAATTTTTGTTGAAATAAAAATTGGTTGTTCCTAAGTCTAGAATAATTTAAAAAAAAAATAATAAAACATGGACTCCTTAGCCGATTTTTAGTCTGGAGGGTAATGGAATTTTGGTAAAATAGAAACGGACCAACAATGTGCCCAACTTGAAATAGCCAAGCAAAAAAAATAAAACAGAAACAAAACCAATACCATAGCAACTCAGTCAATAGCCAAGAATAGTTTTTCAAATACTTTTTTGTTGAAATAGACTTAAATTATTCTTCGTTATTATTTTCTATAATAAAAAAATATAATTATTGACTATTTTTTAAAAATTGTTTTTTAAAAACAAATAACATATAGAAATATTTACAATCAAAATAAAACCGAAAAATATGGAAATAAAAAAAAATCAATGTATGAAATTAAAAAAATTAATGAAAAAGTGATGAACAGCCACACATACATACACACAGATACATAGTTAAATAAAAAACCAGGAAAAAATAAGAAAATTCCAACAACAAGAAGGCAATATGTAAGCAAAACAAAACAAAAAAATAGTAAAATTAAATACAAGAAAATGAAACACCACCAAAAAGTATGCAATAAAAAATAAATAATCAGAATTAAACTCCCCCTTAAAGTATGGTAAAGATATTATTTTCTAAAAACAAAAAAATAGAAAATGGAAAAGAACACTGAAACTGATTTTATGGTTCTTAATTTAATATTATATTTTTTATTTCTTCTATTTAAAAATAAATATATATGCAACTTATGAATAATCTACTTATAAATTCATAAATGGTAAGTTTAAAAAAAAACACCAACACACACTCACACACAAGAAACTTAATTTTTATTATAATTGAAAATAAAATGTATACGCAAACTACAACTCTAATATAATTTTTTTTATATATACATATACATATTACCAAAAAAAAATAATAATTTAAATGAATGTTTATATAAATATAAATAAAAAAATATTAATTATTATTAAAAAACAAATCGATCAATTTTACGGATATTGCCTCGTAAAAAATGATCGTATCCTCTCGTACTCTCTCGCCCCCACACTCTCTTTCTCTGTGTAAACAGAAGAAAAAATTTATAATAATTGAAGTGAGAAATAGAGTTTGAACGAAACCCATAACCATATACATACATATATATAGGACATACTGAAACCAAACCAACCAACCAACCACAACAACAACAAAAATAGTTTAAAATGTGAAAAATGAAATAAATGAAAAAACCACAGTGAATTTGTTATATTTTTGTTTTTTAAAAAAACAATATCAATTGACAGGGATTATATGAAAATATAATAAAAAATGATAAACAACAACAAAAACCCAACAACAATATACACTCTATAGAAGAAAAAAATAGTTAAACAAACCAAACCAAAAAAACAAAAACAATAGCTTAAACAAACAGTTAAAAAGTACTTTTATTAAGTTTTTTAATAATATTTATTTATTTAAATTTAAAAAATAATATTTTTTTAATTTTTTTAATATATGCTAATTATTTAACTATAAATAACAATAAAAATATTTTTTATTAATAAAAACTATAATAATTTTTTATTAATTTTACATTTTTACATAATCTATTTTTTTATTTATTTATTTTTTATTTTTTTATTTTATTTATTTATTTATTTTTTTGTTTTGTTTTTTTTTTTTTTTTTTTTTGATAAAAAATTTGGTCTTGATAAACAAGGCATTTTTTCTATTTTTTATTTTATTTATTTTTTAATAAACATTTTGGTCTTGATAAATAAGGCATTTTTTCTATAAATGATCGGGCCTCAGTTAATAAGACTTTTTTTTAATAAAAATTTAAAAATATGTTAATTATTTCTTTAATATTCTCTTAATATAATATCTTTGTTGTCAATTAAAACTTTAAAAGAATATTATAAAAATGTATATTTTTATTGTTTTAATATTTGTATTATATATTTTCTAAATATATTGATTTTTTTTAAATTCATTTTCATTTTCTTTTGTTTCCGTTTTTGTAAAAAAAAAATGTTTTTTTATATTTATTTATGTTTTATATATAACACCACATGTATATATTGTTTATATATAGTAAATACAATTATTATTAATTTGACTTCAAAAATCCGCAAAGATTTTTTTTTTTTCAAACAAAAAAAATCTTCACAACATATATTACAATTGGTTTTCCGAACTTAACCCCTCCCTCCTTATAATCACCACGAAACCAACAGGATGTATTAAAGTAATTAAAAAATGAATAAAAATAAATAAACAAACCACAACAACAAAACAAATAGTACCATGATTAAACAAAAAAACATATTTATATTTGTAAAAAGAGCAACAACAACAGTTTTTTGTTATTTTTTTCTTATTTTATTTTTACATAACAATAATATCATCAATTCAGCCTTAAAATCAAAACAAACTACTTTTTTAAATACAATTTTTTGTCTTTTACATATCCACCAACAAAACAAAAAACAAAAACAAACAAGAGAATAACAAAATATATAAGTAAATATCAATTTTTTATACATAAAATATTTACCTATATATATAAAAGAAATATTTTATAAACAAACATTTTTTTATTTTTCATATATGATTTTTTGTTATACTACAGTTTTTATTTATTTCTATTCAATCATCAGAAAGTGAGAAAATAAATATATATTGAAAAAAATGATAAAAAATATAAAACCAAAATATCTGTGAGAAATATATTTTTCAAATAACACATTTTTCAAATGCAAAAAAAAAATGTTAACTCATTAAAAAGGGGTTTTCAAGAACAAAATTCAATTTGAAAGTACTGTGGTTTTCCGATGTTGATCAACAAATTTTCCTGAGAAATTTAACAAGTTGTTTTCCATAATACCGAACATATCGCTCATTTGCTGCAAGACAGACATAACTAAAAAAACGGATTTTGCAGAAAATGCGTTTTATGTTTTGAATTTACTCACACTTTCTATGGGACAGAGTAGAAGTTCCGCTTCTCAATTATAGTGTATAAAATATATTCATATGATTTTTTTACACAACATGAGGTCATCATTAACTCGTTAATCACGTTTTTTTCAGTTATGCCTCTCTTGCAGCAAATGATCGATATGTCAATGATGATATTCTTCACATCTTACAACAGTTTTTTTTCTCATATACATTGACGAACTTTTTCCGATTTTTTCAGAATTCTTTTTGATCTTACATTCGAATTCTTTTCGATATTCTGACAAATTCTCCGATAACATCTTATTTTACAAATTTTAAATTCTAATTTTTTTTAGTAAATATAAGATTTTTTCTGTTTTTCGCTCAAATGCTTTCCACGAAAAAATTTACCATTTGTTTTATGATATTTTCGCCCTATAGAGCTTGAGAAATTCTTGGCAAATTTTGTTGACAATCGAAGACAAAAATGGATCTCATTGATGCGTTGTAACGTTTTAGGACAGAATTGGGGAAATTTAGGCATTCGCTCATGTGCTACATTTCGAGTTTGTTGGAATGTGAAACATTTCCACACATTTGGTATGCTTGAATCCGAATACCCCAAACTATATTGGGAATATAATTCGAGAACATTTAGCCTAGTGGATGTAAAGAAATTAGATTGTACGTGTTATTCTGAGCACTTGTTTTTACAAAATTTAAATAAAAGAAGACCGTATTCAGATTAGCTTTTCTAATAAAGTTAAAGAAAATAAAAAGCCTCAGCGTAAAAGCTAAAATGATTGTCTCCATGGCCATCGACCTCCAAACGAGCTAGAAATGAGACTGATGTAAGAGAAATATTTGAAGAGAATGTTCAGTATGCGCCCACACGACCTTCAACCTTCAAGCGCACACAAATTGGCGCCGATTTAACTGCAATTGTAGAAGACGATCGAAAGCATTTTAAAAACATTGACACAAAAACAAAATTAAACTCCAATTTCCGTAGCTGGAGAAGCTGAAATTTTATATGACAAGAAGCACAGACAATTTTTAACATATTTTGCCATTAAATTCAACAAAATTGCATAACATATCAATCTGCTGGTGTTTCTGATTGAACTTGCAATATTATTATGGCTCTACCCTCAATACTGATATCCACTTCCTCCAGATTATTATAATCTTTCTCCAGAGCCATGTCATTCCTTATAAGGGATTCTTTAATATTTACACACGTTCTGCAACCCGTTTACGATTTGCACAGTCTTTTCAGGATTATAATGTACTCCTCAATAGTCCTTACAATAATGTTAACATTTTATTTTATCGATGTTGACAAGATCCATGCTCTATTTTTATATAGGTGTCATCAAAAATGGTTCTAAAGCATAGCCAGTGTGTACTAGAATATATGCTTCCTAGCTGCACATGAAAAAAAAAACATCATGGTTTGATCCTGGTCTGCAGCTGTCCACAGCTCGAATTCTCATTTCATAGTCACAAACCTAACAGAAAAAGAAAAAAAAGGTTTTACGACTATCTAAATTGTTTTCATTGCAATCATTGTAGTATAAAACATAAGTCTTCATGGGGCTGAACTATTCGGATGTGTGATTCATAGTCATAGTCAGAAATCTTAAGGTAGCTGTTCTCTGTCTGTCTCTCTCTCTCAATGCTATAAAATGGCATGGTAGACAAATTTTCACACTTGGATGGTATTCTATCCGAAACACTATGGGCCAGGAATAATAAACAATTTTGCATACAAAAAAATTGAGTTTCAGAACCTAGTGCCAGATGTTATATTAGTGGTTTTAGCACCAATCGACGCCTTGATATATTCTAAAATTTTGTTGACGTTTTTAAACTTGCCGATAATATAACTACTATGGAAATTGTATTTTAAAATTAATTAAAAAAATTAAAATTGACTTTTACTAACACAGCATGCTGACGATAAAATTTTAAGATATTAGCCTCGGCTTCAATCAAATTAGCTGGAATTTGGTATTATAAGTTCGCATTGTGTTCCACACATTCTTACCAAAAGTACATTTTTGATCTATCTAGAGTAGCCCCCATGCAACGAAACCCCCTAATGTTGTGTTTTTTTTTTTTTTTTTTTTGACATTTTGCCTGCATTTTTTATCCAATTTGGCTGTAATTTAGTATTTCATATTCTCATTGGGCTTGTAATCTTTGTAACAAAACCTATCAATATGCAATTAAGTTTTCGAGCATATGCCCCACATAAACAGACCACGCACTTGAATTGGAAATTTGTTGATTTGGAAATTTGAGCACATTTTCCAATGTAATAGATTTAACACCATAATACATAAAAAATGCGATTTCATGCTATATTGCACAGAAATTATATGTATAGTTTTTTCTCATATTTGATCGGCCATTTTGGATTCATTTTATTTGATTTTCAAAATCGGATTCCAACTTTATAATTAGTGGTCATAGCTCTACAAAACGTGTTCAAAACTAATTTCATTAATCAAACTTATAAAAAATTGACCGCTGTTTTCGATCCTCCCTATTAAATATTTAGGTTTTTCTTGCAGAATCGTAATCAGCGTTCCCGAAAACCTAATTATGGCCAAAAATGGGATCTCTGGCCCATAGTGCTCTAACTCTAACATTTTTGAATGATGAATTTTGAAATTGAAAGGACAGCATAAATTAACGACTGGAGCAATGGGAACTAAATAAATAATAAATAAAATAATCTACAAGACGTTAAGCTTTTAATTTTTTTAATGTTATATTTATTACATGATACGATTAACACCACGAAGGATTGAAAATTCGATTTTTACGTCCGACTCCCGAGAGATTTCTACTCCCTCTCAAGTATTTTTTTTTTCAACACTTATTCTCCACTGTACTTATTTTTTCGAAAAAAAAAACACAAGGAATAAACTTTGAAACCCCAATTTCAAAAATTTTGATTTTTTACAAGAATATCAAATTATGTTCACTACAAAAACAATAGCCTAATACAAATGATGATACAACAAACCACAACTGCAAACAATAGTACAATAATTGATATATACAACAACAAAAAACAACAACAATATACTGACTTTTTATTTTGTTTGTTTACAATAATTAAAAAAAAATTCTTCTATACAAAAACAATAGCCAAGCTAACCGAAAAAATCACAACTGAAAAAAAATCAAAATGACAAGTTTTTTTACAATAAAAAAAATATATTTTTTACAATGATACCATATATACAACAACAAATAAAAAACAAAAACAATAGATTTTTACCAACAACAATGTGAAAAAAACCAATAGAAACTATTCTGAAATAGTAAAAAAAAACAATAACAAAAAATAGTTAAAAAAGGAAAATTTAAATAATTGAAATCCGAAGTTATTTTTTCAGGTCCGCAATTATTTAAATTTTTCCTTAAAAAAATGTTTCTTTTTTCAATTGATATTTACAATAACAAAAAATAAATAAATAAAAAAATCAATAAAATTTTATATTACAAGAATTACAACAAAAAATACAAAATCAGAACAACAACAAAGAAAATAGTTTACAAAAATCTCACTTTACTGGTAACAACAACAAAGATTTTAGGTTTTTTCTTTAGTTTTGAAAAAAAAATAGTCATGAAAAAGATTTCAAAATTATTTTTTTCGTTCACAAAAAAATAGCGACAAAATACACCGATTTCCCCTCAAAACTCTCCCCCAAAAATCCCCATAGCCTCATACACACTCACACACAAACCACTCACAACAATAGTTTAGGCTGAAAAACAATAGAAAAAAAAACAATTCAAAACAAAATTTTCTTTTTTGGTTATTATTTCAAATTTTTCGGTTTTTTTTTATTTTGAAAATTTTTTGTTACAGAAATCTAAACCAATTTTTTCAGTTTCTTGGAAACAATTGCAATAACGAATTCAATAAAAAGTTTTTAAGTTTCCGTTTAACTTCGACAACTATTACAACAAAAAACAACCAACAAAAAATTCACCACAATATTAACCGGCTACAACAAACCACCATCTCCAATAAACTAAAAATAAAATACAACAACAAGCAAAAATTTAACAAATTCAAGGCAAAACCCAAAACCAAAAATAAAAGCAAAACAAAAATAAACATTTATGGCAACAAAAACGAACAGTTTTGAAATAAATCCCAAAAAATAAAAAAATGAAACAAACATTCAGAAAAAAATACAATTTTGATCCCTTTTTATAAAGAAAAAATATATTAAAAAATAATAAATATTATAAATTAAAAAAAAAAACACTTTCACACACACACCCAAAAAAGTTAATATTAACAACTCTTATTTAAATATTAAGATTTATACTTATTAGAAATTTAATCAAAAACCAAAGTCAAGGATATTTGAAATTAAAAACCTAAGACCCTAAAGGAAAAAGTAAATTTAAAAAATATCCAACAAGCAAAAACATTACACAATTTTTCCCATAAAAAAATTACATTTTGGTATTCAAAAATAAAAAACCAAACAAATATATATTCGATTTTTTTGTACACGATTTTTGTCTAAACAAAAATCAAATAATAAAAAACCAACACACAAAATGGCATAAAAACAAAATGATGACTTATGTCTCGAAAAGGAACCCCCCAAAAAAACTAAAACAAATCAAAATCCATATGTTTGGAGATACCCCTTCTAGAACAAAGAAACAAAATTAAAAAAATGGTTGGAATATTTACTAGAGTGCCCCATATTACTATTTTGGATAGTGAAGAAATGCTGAAAATACTAATTTTTTATTCAAAACACTGATTAAAATTTACTAGTTTAAAAAAAAATACAAAAAAAATAATTTTTTTTAAAATGAATAAATGAATAAATTAACTTCAAAATAATAATAATATTATAAATTAATTTCAAAATGAATTCTCAAATATTCCAAAATTTTGTTATTTTAAAATTTGATTCGATTATGTTTTTTTTATTTAAAAAATGAAGCATACTTTAGGGATGTTAATTTTGCGCATACTTTAGGGATGCTAATTTACGTCTTTGGAGTTTACTTTATCAGCGTTACCAACCTTTTTAAATATATTATAATAACCCTTTGAGGCCCCAATTTTTCGTAATCATAGAACAATTTTCTATCTACAGTTTTAATGTAACTATCCTAGATCCTTGCATTTGGGAGATACAGTACATTCTTTCTGAAAAATAAAAGCCCAATATCAAGAAACCCAAATGAAAAATCAACGAAAAAATCATTTTAAATTATTCTCTATATTCTGTTTTACAAGAATAAAAAAAAAAAAATTCTCGGCAGAATTCGTACATTTTGAATACGAGGCGATTTAAATTATTTGGACTGTATACACAATTTAGTACTGTACACATCTTTGCCCTCTTCTTTATATTGAAAAGCTCATAACTTTACCAAAAATTTGAATTTTATAGATTTTTCTTTTGATATGTGTTGTCCATAATCAGGTATTGACGTATGAAATCCAAATAATATGTATCTACTTGCTACATATTAAATATAAGCTCTAAAACATTTTGTTGCCTGTGGGCAACATTGGTCCACAAAGGGTTAAAGACTTTAAAGTTAGTAATTCAATATTATGACATCATTATAGGAAGTTTAAAACTTTAACTTAATATGTCCTCAAACACATAGTCCTGTTGGATCGCTGGGATATTAAATCAAAAATTAAGATTCTCCTCTTCTTCAGTCCAACATCTAGGGTTGGGTTGTTCAAGAACGAACTACTCCAATGAAACTCTTCCTCCAAAGGGACATTATCGTTCATTATAACCAACTTCTCTCTTCCACTGACAACTTCTCCGGTGTGAACATTTAAGATTTTTTCACACAAAAGTCACCCATTTGTCCCGATAATGACAACAGATCATCATCAAAACATCTACATCCCTAAGTACAATTTCGTGGTAATAATTGTGGCTTACTGAGGTACTAGAAAAACAAAAAATATAATTTTTGGTCAATTTTCATTACCTAAATATTAATCGATCATCATCAAAATGTATAGCTGTCATCTATACAGTTGAGCAATCCCATTCCTAAAGCGGTTGGAACTTCATCGGGTCACTACGTATTAGGGAACTGGGTCATTCATTTTGTTTCATAGTTCATTTTAGTTCAAGGAAAAAACAAAAATGAACGGCTGGAGTAAAATGAACTAGATAAACGAAAGAACCGAAACTAGTACCGATCGTTCATTTTACGGAATAGATAGATATGACGTGTTACAGAATTTTAGAGCAACACTTCTCGCCAATCGACGCGTCTTTTCCTCGATCTCTGACCATGGAGTCACTTTTTTTTTGTTATCTTCACTGCGGAAAACTTCCAATTTCTTCGCTTTTAGTGTCTTGTTTTGGAGAGCGAAGACTCCCAAAAACTGCAATTTTCTGTCTTCGTTATCTTTCCTGTAAAAGACTTCACACATCTTCACATGTAACTCATTGCTTTGTAGACTCGCAAATACGGTTCCTTTCTATATCTGAAAAATGTTTTTTTTCTTTTTTATGCAGGTTTCCTTTTCTCCAATTATGTCTTTCATTTTGGTCAATTTTTCTTATATTGAGATACTTAAAGGTTTAGATTTGTTTCCGAACCTAAAATGGACTAAAACCACCAAAATAACCGACTTAATTCTTGTCCTCTGCCCAGACCATGCCTTCCTGTGAAAGACTTCCCACTTCTTTACAAGTAGAGTTTTGTTTTGGAAACAAAATACTTTGACACATAAATGGTTGCATTCCTCCTTGAAGTCCCCTAGTCGTCGTACCACATGACAGCGAGCTCTTTTTCTTCTTTGCAGGCTCAGCAATTATTTGCTCTTTCGAATCTGTTTATGAAGAAGTGGAGATTTCCCACTTATATCTGGTCGATTTTCGACTTCGAACCTAAAGTATGTGCCTACATCAGTAGGATGCGTATCAAGACATCAATTTCCAAAGAATTATCGATTTGAATTACACGCCAATTGCAAAATAATGACAAGAAATCTTTAATGAAAAATAATTCATAATTTTATGATACATTTCTGAAAAGTCCAAGGAAAATCCATAGAACAGAATAAAAAGATAAAATAAAAGTCCTGGGTTCGAATCCCAGTGCAGCAAAAGCGAAGGAATTGAAGTGTTGGCAATATATTTTAAATAAACGATATGTTGGTAATACTTATCGAGGCAGATGGTTGCCAAACTGCTGTAAAAATTAAAATGCGTTACCAATACATAAAAAAATCTTTTATAGTTGGTAATAATTGCACATGGTGTGGTATGCCCAACCACCAATCTTGCGAATTCGACCAAAAATATAAAATATTTAAAATTGATTATATAAATTTTGATTCACGATTTTTTATGTTAAACAATAAAAAAAATTTATTAAATATTTTTTCTATTTAATTCGCCTTAAAAAAATTATTATTTTCAATAAATTTTGTGGAGAATTTTTTAATATAAAAATGCAAATTAATATTTTAACAGCAGTAATGTATTATTAAAAATAGTAATATAGGACAATTCGTAACCACCCAAACCAGAATTTTATCGAAATCAAAATTTAACAACATTTTTTGAAATTACAAAACACACGACAAAAAAACCAAAAATCAAGTCTCGGCTATGACAAAAAATCCCCAAAAAGGGTCTAAAAAAGAGACCCAAAACCACTGGATATTCAAAATTAATTTTCAAGAGAAAAATATGAAAAAAAAGAAACAAAAACAACAAATAATTTTTGGAGCTAAAAAATTAAAACAAAAAAAAACACATTTCTATCCAAAAAATTAAAATTTATATAAAAAATAAAAATTTTATAAAAAATATTAATATTTAGAAATATACATAAGCATCATCATTTTATATTTAACCATAACCAGAAAAAAAATAAAATTAAAAAACAAAATTATATTAACCAGAAAAGAAAAAAAATTATGAAAAAAATACCAAAAAAAAAAATTAAAACTAGGACTTTAGGACTTAAAATCTAAAACAAAATTCCAAAAAAAAATATTAAGAAAAAATAAAAAATATATATTATATATGGAAAATACACATACACACATGAACAATGATCCAAAGAAAAAATATTTCAGAAATAAATAAAAAATAAATTCCAAAAAAAATATAGAAACAAAATTCAAAATTTCTCCCATTTTGTTGTAATAATAAAAAATAAATAAACTCAAATCCCCCTTTTCCTTCCCCCCAAAAAAAAATTAAAAGGGAAGCTTCAAAGGGGGAAATTAAGCCACCAAGAAATAGAATTTCAAACCAATAAAAAACAGTATCCAACTCATAAAAAAAATTCAGTTCGCAAAAAATTTCAATAAAATTTTGTAAATTATCCTGTCCTCTAGACAGGATAATAACAATTTTCATTGGTTTAGATTTTAAGTAAAAATATAAATATTTAAAAAATATATTAATTAAAAAAAGTTAAACACACACACAGAAGCATTTTTTTAAAAAATCCCCCCTCAGAAAAAATAGAAATAAAAAAACAGCAAAATTTATATAAATATTTAACACACACTCAAACACAAATATTTTGTCCAAATTTCAAATTCCGAAATTTTTATAAAAAATTAAAAAAAAAAAATCCAAAAACAAAAAAAAATTAAAATATACTCTAAAAAACACTTATTATAATATAAAGCAAAAACAAAAACAACAACAACAAAATCATATACATCTAGTTTAATGTCGTAAACATTTTTTAAAGAAACTTTTTTTGTAATAATTATTATAATAATGAATATTGAAAAAAAAAATTAAGAAAAATTGCAAAAAAAAACACACACACTTCTACAGACCATTGATCAAAGAAACAGATCCAGACTCACACCAACCACCCCACACAATTAACCCTTCCATAGACAAAAATATTGAAATAATCCAAATTCCAAAACTAATTTTTTTGGTTTGGAACAACTGGCAAATTTTGAAAAAACAACTCTCGCCCCCCCAACTCTCAGAATATCAAAACCCCAAAAATATATACCCAGAAAAAAAATAATGTATGGCATATAAGTAAATTCCAAAAGTAATACATAAAAATGAAGTATGAAATAAAATTAAAAATTATATTATTATACAAGAAAAAAAAATCCCCCCAAAAAATAAACAACAACAAGAAAAAATATGAAAAAAACCAACAACTTCAAGAAAAAAGAAATTGCAAAAATAAAGTGAATCTTGTAATATAAAAAAATTGAGTTTTATTTAATTTTTTTTGGAGGTACTATGAATTCAAGGTGAGTATTGGAGGGCAAGGGGATGATCGGATGTTAGTCTTTTCTTCAGAGACCCATAGTGAAATTTGATGGAGATTATTTTTTCCTTTGATACCAAATCATTTTCAGCAAGTTTGGTAAGAGATTTGGGCAAAAATTGGAAAATACCCTAAAATTCAATCAAAACATACAGAATTTCCTATTGGGACCGCAACTTCGTGGGTATAAACTATATATACCGATTTCTGTTATTTGGAAACCCATAGTGAAATTTAGTGAGGAATATTTTTTCCATTAATCACAAGGCGCTAAAATGGAGTATTAGAGGAGATTTTGGGCCCAGATTTGAAACAAGTAAGAATTTTTGCCAAAAACAAAAATATTTTTTGTTTAGCATATATTACATCTTATATTAAATTTTATCATGATATATATCATATCAAGCGAGTTCCCTTGATCCGTGACCTATAACGAAATTTTATGTAGAATATTTTCTCCATTAACACCAACCTCATAGAAACACGTTTTGCACGAGATTTGGGCAAAAATTTAAAAATACCCTAAATTCGACCAAAAAATGTCAATTTCACTGTTTGTACCACTATTTCGTTGGCTTGTAATATGTAATATGTATGTATACCGATCTGAGGTGGTTTGAAGACCCATAGTAGTATTTGATAAAGAATATTTTTTTCCTCTAGAGGCAGCTATTAAAGTCAGGTATTATGGGAGATTTTGGGCCATTTTGAAAATAATATAAGAAAATGAGTTTTTTTTTCAAAGATAATATGTAAGTATTGCGGGGACGATTTATTGGATATATTCAATATATAGAGATTTCAGTTACCCATAGTAAAATTTGATGAAGAATATTTTTTTCACTAGTCAGAATCCGCTAAAATGGAGTTTTGCTAGAGATTTTGGGTCAAATTGGAAAAAAGTTGGGAATTTTAACTAAAAACATATTTTTTGTATATATGTGATTTTATATTAATTTTTATAATGGTTTATATTATAGTTATCGATTTCATTTCGTCAGTGACCTATAGTGAAATTTCCTGAAGAATATTTTTTCCATTGTCAGGAATAAGTTTTGCACGAGATATGGGCTAAAATTGACAAATACCCAAAAATTCGACCAAAAATACGAAATTTCCTATTGGTTCCGCTATTTTGTGGATATAAAATATATATACCGTATTCTGCTGTTTGTAGACCCATAGTGAAATTCAGTAAGGAATGTTTTTTCCATTAATCACAAAGCGCTAAAATGGAGTATTAGAGGAGATTTTGGGCATAGATTGGAAAAAAGTTAGACTTTTTGCCAACAAAAAAATAATAATTTTTTGTTTTGCATATATCACATCTTATATTAAATTTTATCATCATATATACTATATATAGCGATATTGTTCAGTGACCTACAGTGAAATTTTGTGTAGAATATTTTCTCCATTAACACCAACCTCATAAGAGCAAGTTTTGCCCACAATTTGGGCTAAAATTGAAAAATACCCAAAATTCGACCAAAAAATAACAATTTCATTTTATATGCCACTATTTTGTGGGCTTTTACTATATATGCCAATTTGTGTTGTTTGAAGACCCATAGTAGAATTTCATGAAGAATATTTTTTTCCTTTACAGCATGCCATTAAAGTTTGCTATTATGAGAGATTTTGGGCCATTTTGAAAATAATATATAAAATATCAAAAATTAGTTCTTAATTTTCAAAGATAAAATGTGAGTATTGCGGGGACGATTTAATGGATATATACTATATATACTGATTTGTGTTGTTTGGAGACCCATAGTAGAATTTGATAAAGAATATTTTTTCCATTTCCGACAATCCGCTAAAATGAAGATTTAGGGGAATTTTTGGGTGAAATTGGCAAGAAGTGAGGAATTTTGACCAAAAAATGTTTTTAGTATATATGTGATTTTATATTAATTTTTATGATGGTATATAGTATAGATATCGATTTCATTTCTTCAGGGACCTATAGTGAAATTTTGTGTAGAATATTTTCTTCATTAACACAAACTCCATAGGAGCAAGTTTTGTGTGAGATTTAGGCTAAAATTTAAAATACCCAAAATTTGCCCAAAAAATACCAATTTCACGTTTTGTTCCACTGTTTCATGGGTAAATACTAAATATACCGATTTCTGTTGTTTGGAGATCAATTGTGAAATTTGATAAAGAATATTTTTTGCATTAATCAGAACCCTCTAAAATGGAGGATTGTGGGAGATTTTGACCCCAATTGAAAATGAGTTGAGATTTATGCCAAGAAAGTATTATTTGCGTATATTTACAATTATATATTCATTTATTTTTTCTAAGAGATTTGTGTTAAAATTGGAAAATACCCAAAATTCGACCAAGAAATACCAATTTTCTTAATGATACTGCTATTTGGTGCGTATAAACGATATATACGGATTTCTGTTGGACGGGGACCTACAGTGAAATTTAATGAAGAATATTTTTTCTATTTATCCCAATTCACAAAAATTAACTTTTAAGGAAAATTTTGGGCTCCAATTAGAAATAAGATGTGATTTTTACCTAAAAAATATATTTTTTTGTTTATATGTAATTTTATTTAATTTTTACAATGTTATATATTAACTCTAGCGGTTTTCTTTGTTTGGTGACCCATAGTGAAATTTTGTGTAGAAAATGTTCTCCATTGACAAACATTCAATTGGAGTACGTTTTGTATGAGATTTGGGCTAAAATTGAAAAGTACCCAAAATGTTGACCAAAAATACCAATTTCCTTTCATAACTCCGATTTCGAAGATATATTTTATATATTTCGATTTTTGTTGGTCGGTAACCTATAGTGAAATTTGATGAGGAATATTTTTTCCTTTACCAGCAAGGCGCTCAAAGGGAGTATTACTTTAGATTTTGGGCTTAAATTGGGAATAAATTGGGATTTTTGACCAAAAATTATTTTTTTTTCAAATAAATGTGATTTTACATTAATTTTTATTATGATATATATCATACCTACCGATTTCATTTCTTCTGTGACTCATAGCGGAATTTGGCGGAGAATATTTTCTCCAGTACTATAAACCTAATTGGAGTAAGTTATATTAAAGATTTTCGGTCAATTTGAAAAGTACCCATAATTTGTCACAAAAATACCATATTTCACTTGGGTACCCCGATTTCTTACATATATATTATATATACCGATTTCGGTTGATCGGTGACCCATAGTTAAATTTGGTGGAGAATATTTTCCCCATTAATCGCAACCCGCTAAAATGGAGTATTACGGGAAATTTTGGCTCAGAGTGGAAATACATTAAGATTTTTTGCCCAAATAAAATTATTTTTAATATATGCAATTTTATAGTAATTTTTCTAATTATATATATTACACCTAGAGACTTGATATCTTCGGTGATCTATAGTGTAATTTTGTGTACAATATTTTCTCCATTGACACCCATCCAGTAGGAGAAATTTTTTTAAGAGATTTAAGGTCAAATTGAAAAAATGCCCAAAATTCGAGCAACAAATTGCAAATTTCTTTTTCGTACAGTTATTTCATGGATATATATTATATATACCGATTTCTTCTGGTCGGCGAGCCATAGTGAAATTTTGTGGAAAACATTTTTCCTATTGATCGCAACCCGCTAAAATGGAGTGTTACGGCAGATTTTGGCTCATAGTTGAATATAACCAAAAAATACAATTTTTCTTTTTTCTACAGTTATTTCGTGGATATATATTATATATACCGATTTCGGTTGGTCGGTGAGCCATAGTGAAATTTTGTGTAGAATATTTGCTCCTTTAACCGAAACCCGCAAAAATGGAATATTACGGGAGATTGTACCTCAGAGTTCAAATACATTAAGATTTTTACCGAAAAATAATTATTTTTTATATATGTAATTTTATAATTATTTTTATAATGATATATATTATACCTAGAGACTTTATATCTTCGGTGACCTATAGTGTAATTTTGTGTAGAATATTTTCTCCATTGACATCCATCCAGTAGGAACAAGTTTTTTTTTAAGAGATTTGGGGTCAAAGTGAAATATACCTAAAATTCGATCTAGAAATTTAAAATTTCTTACAGCTATTTCAGGGTTATATATTATATATACCGATTTCGGTTGGTCGGTGACCCATAGTGAAATTTTGTGGAGAATATTTTCTCCATTAATCGCAACCCGCTAAAATGTACTGTTACGGGAGATTTTGGCTTACATTGGAAATAAATTAAGATTTTTTGCACAAATAATAATTATTTTTAATATATGTAATTTTATAGTAATTTCTATAATGATATATATCATACCTAGAGACTTTATATCTTCGGTGACCTATTGTGTAATTTTGTGTAGAATATTTTCACCATTGACACACATACAGTAGGATCAATTTACTTAAGAGATTTTAGGGTCAAATTGTAAAACATCCAAAAGTAGAGCCAAATGTTATTCCATGGATATCTTACATGGATATCTTCCTTTTGATACTCCGATTTCTTAGATATATATTATATATACCGATTTCAGTTGGTCGTTGAGCCATATTGGAATTTGGTGTAGAATATTTTTTCCATTAATCGCAACCCGCTAAAATGAAGTATTACGGGAGATTTTGGCTCATAGTTGAATATACCTAAAAAATTTTCCCAAAAAATACCAAATTTCCTTTTTGTACAGTTATTTCATGGATATATATTATATATACCGATTTTTGGTTGGTCGGTGACCCATAGTGGAATTTGATGCAGAATATTTTTTCCATTAATCATAACCAGCTAAAATGAAGTATAAATGAAGATTTCGACCCTCCAAAAATCACATAACCCAAAGGAGCCTTAATTATTTTATCCATGTTAGCGCCATCTAGTGACAAAATGGCTTAAATGTCTACAACAAATACAACAGTGTAGTAAAGACATTCACCCCATGTTATAGTCATATGTGTGACACCTTGTATTTTACAAATTTTTATCTAAAATGTCATTTGTGTATAATCAAGCCAATAGAGGGCGCCACAAAGAAATTAAAATTCAGCTATAAAATTCGCTAGCCATAGAATACATTTCCATAGATATTTTTATAGCGAGAGGAAATTTTTGGTAGACCTTGTAAAGAAAGAGGAGCTTTCTTAGGTCCTCTATTGCCTATATCAGGTATAGGTATTCCATTAGAAATAGAATTTTCTATTCTATTGATGAGCTCGTTTATAGGTTAGAGGACCTTTCATTGGTCTTCTTTGCCTTGAAGGACCCCAGTTGAACTTTAGGAGATTGATTTCTGATTTCTGTTGGTCGGTGACCCATAGTGACAATTTGTAAGGAATATTCTTTTCATTAATCCCCTTCCTCTAGAATTGAAAACTACGGCAAATTTTTATTTTTATTGATTTTATCTTAAATGTCCCTAGTGTAGCACCAAGCCAATAGATGGCAACACAGACAAATTCAAATTCAGCTATAAAATCCTCTAGCCATAGAAAACCATCCACAGGTATTTTTTATTGCTAGAGGATTTGTAGACTTTTTGCAGACCTTGTACGGGAAGAATAACTTTCTTAGGTCCTCTATTAGCCATAGAAGACAGACTGACCCCCTTCAGGTGTTCTATTGATGGAACCATGGAGGATCTTCCATAGGCCTTCTTTGCCTTGAAGGTCGTCAATAGATCTTTAGGAGATCCCCCGAAAACAATATCCCTCCACCTTTCATTTCATTTTTTCCTCCCACCCTTGTTTTGGGAAATAAAAACACACAGTCACACACACATAGATATATATGTCTCTCCAGCAATATTATATAATTATTTATGTGTTCATGTTTGTTCATCTATTGCTACATAAAATTCATTTATTTATGTATGTATATAATTTTTATTTATTTTCTTTATTTATTCATTCATTTATTTATCCATCAATTCTGGTTTTGAAATATGTTTTCGGTTTTCCATCATCGTTAATTTTAATTATTATTATTTTTTTTAATTACTATAATTATTTGAATATAATAATAATCATAATATAATTTAGTCGTAATAATTATTATTTGTTTTTTTTTTTACTGTTGTTTAGGTATAAATAGTACAATATTGTTTTTTGTTTTAATTAATTAAAGTTTTTTCTTTATGATTTCAATACAGATTTTAGATGATTTTGAATTTTGTTTTTTTTTTAATTTTTTTTTTTTGTGAAAATATTTGTAGCCACAATTTATGGTAAGGATTATTATGATGATGATCATGATCTTGATGATGATTATGATGTTAATGAGGTTGGCAATTGCAATGATGATTATGATGATATTAGGGTGTATATTAAAGACATTTATATATAAATATAAATATTATAGAGTATTAGGGTTTTTTATTATTATCATTATTATGGGTGTGTGTTTTGAATTATTTTTTTTCGGTATATTATTTTTTTATAGCAGATAAAATTAAATTGAAAAAATAATTAAAAAGATTTAAATAATTAAAAAAATTTTATATATAGCTTAATTAATAAATTGCACATAATGAAATTATTTTTTTTTTGTATATGACTTAATTAATATATTGCACATAAATTCATTTATTTTTTTTTAATTTTTAAATTATAAGAAAACAACTTAATATACATTTAATTAATTTTAATTAATTATTTTTTTGTTTTTTTTAAATAATTTCTTATTTTTTATTATTATTTTTTTTTATAACTAAACAAAGTTAAATCTTACATGGGGTTTTCAGTATAATAAATATCAGAGTACATTCATCATATCAATTTAAATATACAAATATGTAATAATAAATATATATTATGTGTGTGTATATAAATATTTATAGTCAATAGTATAAATATATATGAAAGCTTATATAGTAATAGCACAGATTTAGTTAGATTTAATTTTTTTTTTTTTTTTGAACAAAAAAACAAACACATAAATAAATAAAAAAATATTTAAGAAATAGGTTTCGTTTTTTTAATAAAAAATAAATACATAAAAAAAAAATAAAATAAAAAATAATATTTATGAGATAATAGGAAAAATATTGCTTTGAAAACAAGTGTAAGGGGAAAGAGGGCCCATAAAAATTTACTAATATAAATAATAAAGGCCTGCTATGTATAGAAGACATATAAATGTTCTTCTAGGTATATAAGACTTATAAAGGGTCTTCTAGATATTGAAGACCTATAAAGGGTCTTCTAGATATAGAAGACCTATAAAGGGTCTTCTAGATATAGAAGACCTATAACGGGTCTTCTAGATATAGAAGACCTATAAAGGGTCATCTATATATAGAACACAGCTAATAGAAAAATAAAATAACTTAAAAATGGAATTTTGATGAGGATGGTATTTAAGAGTTAATTAATTATTTTTTTTTCATAATTGCATAATTTTTAGCGATTTCATATGTTTGGTGACCTACGATGAAATTTTACGTAGACTATTTTTTCCATTGACACCAACCCAAACTGAGCATGTTTTGTTAAAAATTTTGCGTCAAATTTGAAAATACCCAAAAATTGTGGGAATTTTGCCCAAATACAAAAACTTTGACTATATGCATTTTTTATTAATTTTTATAATGAAAGACATAATATCTAGCGACTTAATTTTTTCGGTGACCTTAGTGAAATTTTGTGTAGAATATTTTCTCCATTGATAGCAACCCAAAAGCTGCATGTTTTGTTAACGATTTTTGGGTCAACTTGGAAAATACCCAAAAATTTAACCAAAAAACATTAAATTGGTTTGATTAGCGATTTTTATAGATATATGTTATATATACCGATTTCTGTTGATCGGCGAGCCACAGTGAAATTTGATAAGTAATATTTTTTTCATTAATTATAACCCGCTAAAATGAGGTATAACGAGAGATTTTGGCTCATATTGGAAATAAGTAGGGATTTTGCCCAATATTATTTTATTTTATTTATATTCAATTTTATATTAATTTTTATAATGAAACATATTATATTTAGCGACTTCATGTCTTCGGTGATCTATACTGAAATTTTACGTAGAATATTTTCTCCACTGACACCAACCCAAACTAAGCATGTTTTGTTAAAAATTTTCGTCAAACTAGAAAATACCCAATAAATTGCGCCAAAAAAACTATCAAATTGTTTTAATTTTTATGAATATATATTATATATACCGATTTCTATTGATCGGCGACCCATAGTGAAATTCGATGGAGAATATTTTTTTCATTAGTCGCAAACCACTAAAGTATAGTATTAAGGGAGATTTTGGCCCAAAATTGATATAAGTGGGATTTTTGCCAAAATTTAATTTAATTTTTTTTTTTAATTTTTATTAATTTTTTTAATAAAACATATTATAACTAGCCAGTTCATTTGTTCGGTGATCTACAGTGAAATTTTGTGTAGAATATTTTTTCCATTGACACCAAACCAAAATGAGCATGTTTGGTTAAAGATTTTGGGTCAAATTGGAAAATACCCAAAAATTGAGACAAAAACAATTAAATTGTTTATATTGGCGATTTTTTATGGATATATATTATATATACCGAGTTCTGGTGTTTAGTGACCCATAGTAAAATTTTATGAGGAATATTTTTTTCATTAGTCGGACACCGCTAAAATTAAGTATTAGTGGAGATTTCGGCTCATATTGAAAATAAGTAGGGATTTTTTATAAAAAAAGATTTTTTATTTATATTCAATTTTATATTAATTTTTAAAATGATTAATTTTTATATTAATTTTTATAATGAACCATTTTATGTAGAATATTTTCTCCATTGACACCAAACCAAAATTAGCATGTTTTGTCAAAGATTTTGGGTGAAATTGGAAAATACACAAAAATTAAGCCAAGAAACTAGAATTTTGGTTTTATTAACGATTTTTATAGTTATATGTTGTATATACCGATTTTTGGTGGTCGGCGACCCACAGTTAAGTTTGATGAGGAATATTTTTCTAGATAATCGCAAACCGCTAAAATGGGGTATAACGGGACATTTTGGTTAATATTACAAATAATTTGGGATTTTTCCCCAAAATTATTTTTTATCTATATTCAATTTTATATTAATTTTTTTAATGAAACATATCATATCTAGCGACTTCATCTGTTCAGTGACCCATAGTGAAATTTTGTGTAGAATATTTTTTCCATTGACACCAACCCAAACTGAGCATGTTTTGTTAAAAATGTTGGGTCAAATTGGAAAATACCCAAAAAATGAGCCACATAACTATCACTATAGCTAACTAATTTAATTAGCGATTTTTATGAATATATATTATATATATCGATTTCTGTCGGTCGGTGACCCATAGTGAAATATGATGGAGAATATTTTTTTCATTAATCGCAAACCACTAAAGTTAAGTATTAATGGAGATTTTGGCTCATATTGGAAATTATATGGGATTTTTGACCAAAAAAAAAATTTTTTTGTACCGATTTTTGTTTTTCTGTGACCCATAGTGAAATTTAATGAAGAATATTTTTTCCATTAATTACATCACGGTTAGTGACGTATAGCGGAATTTTGTAAGGAATATTTTCGTCAAAAATAATGCTTAATGATAGCATTTGGACCATATCGAAAAAAACCCAAAAATTAACAATTTTCATTTTTGAACCAATATTTTGGGGATATATATAATATATATGCAGATTTCGGTTGGTCGATGAAATTTCGCGTAGAATATTTTTTCTGTTGACACCAATCCCATATATTCAAAATTTATTACAAATTTTAAGTCAAATTGAAAAATACCCAAAAATTAAAAATTTTCATTTTTGACCCATATTTTGGGGATATATGATAGATACCGATTTCGGTTGGTCGGTTACCCATAGTGACATTTTATGTAGAATATTTTTTCGATTAACACCAATCCCATTTATTCAAAATTTCTTACAGATTTCAGCTCAGTTTGAAAAATCTCCCAAAATTGACCCAAATGTAAACAATATGCATTTTGGAACTGCTATTTTGGGGATATATATATATACCGATAGCTGTTGGTCGATTACGTATAATGAAATTTAGTGAGGAATATTTAATTCATTGACAGCAATCCGATATAAGAATGTTTTCTTGGACATTTTGGCTTAAATTGAAAAAACCTCAAAAATTTACCCAAAAAATAAGAATTTTAATTTTGGTACCGATATTTTGAGGGTATATATATATACGGATTTCTGTTTGTCGGTGACCCGAAGTAAATTTTAGTGAGGAATATTTTTTTTATGAACATCAACTCAATATAATGAAGTTCGGTTACAGATTTTGGCCCTAATACAAAAATCCCCAACAATTGACCCAAAAAAGGACAAATTTTAATTTTTCATTGCTAGTTTAGGTATATATAATATATATACCCATTTTGGTCGGTCGGTGACCCAGTCAAATTTAGTGAGAAATATATTTTTCATTGACATCAACTCAATGGAATGAAATGTTGTCAGAGATTTTGGCCTAAAGTGGAAAATACCCAAAAATAACAATTTTCATTTTTGGTACCGATATTTGGTTTATATATAATATATGTACCGATTTCTGTTGGTCGGGGACCCATAGTGGAATTTAGTGAGAAATATTTTTTCCATTAACATCAACTTCATATAATAAAGTTTTTCAGAGATGTTGGCCAAAATTGAAAAATACCCAGCAATTGACCCAAAAATAACAATTTTCATTTTGTTACTGCTTATTCAGGGATATATGTTATATATACCGATTTTTGTTGGTCGGTGGCCTGTAGTGAAATTTTGTGTAGAATATTTTTTCCATCCAGAACAATTCCATATAATGAACTTTTATTTGAGATTTTGTCCCTAATTGGAAAATAGCTAAAATTTAACCGAAAAAATAAACAAAATAACAGTTTTCACTTTGGTACCGATTTTTTGTGTATATATATTATGTATACCGATATAGGTTGTTCGGTAACCCATAGTGAAATTTTGTGTAGAATATTTTTTCCATTGACATCAATTCCATATAATGAACCTTTATTACAAATTTTGGCTCGAATTGAAAAATCCTCAAAAATTTACCCAAAAATAACAATTTTCATTTTTGGTACCGATATTTGGTTTATATATAATATATGTACCGATTTCTGTTGGTCGGGGACCCATAGTGAAATTTAGTGAGGCATATTTTCCCCATAGACATCAATTCCATATAATGAAGTTTTTTCAAAAATGTTGGCCTAAAATGAAAAATACATACAATAGACCCAAAAAATAACAATTTTCATTTTGTTACCGATTTTTTGGGAATATATAATGTATATACCGATATCGGTTGTTCGGTGACCCATAGTGAAATTTTGTTTAGAATATTTTTTCTATTGTCACCAACTCTATATAATGAAGTTTTGTTAAAGATTTCGTCTCAAAATGGAAAATTCCCAAAATACCCAACAATTGACCAAAAAATAAAAATTTTCATTTTTGGTACCGATATTTGGGGGATATATATTATATATACCGATTTCTCTTGGTCGGCGATCCATAGTAAAATTTGGTGTAGAATATTTTTTCCATTGACATCAACTTCATATAATGAAGTTTTTAAGAAATTTTATCATAAATTGGAAAATGTTTAAAATTTGTCTCAAAAAATAACAATTTTCATTTTTGGTACCGATTTTTAGTGTATATATATATTATATATACCGATATCGGTTGTTCGGTGACCCATAGTGAAATTTTGTGTAGAATATTTTTTCCATTGACATCAATTCCATATAATGAACCTTTATTACAAATTTTGGCTCGAATTGAAAAATCCCCAAAAATTTACACAAAAATAAAAATTTTCATTTTGGTACCGATATTTGAGGGACCTATATTATATATACCGTATTATATATCGTATTATATACCTATATTATATATCGGTTGTTCGGTGACCTATAATGAAATTTTGTGTAGAATATTTTTTCCATTAATCATAACCCTCGAAAATTAAGTTTTATTTGAAATTTTGGCCCAAATTGAAAAATACCCAAAAATACTCATACTCAAGCAAAGTTTAAATAATTTTTAAATAATATATATTGTTTTGTTTATTTAATAATAGTATATATTTATGCGTAATTAATTTATTTATATTTTTTTACTCACACATATTCAACTTAATTAGCAATCAATATTTTTTTTAGTTGTTATTAATTTATGTTATGTAATTTTTTTTCCAATACTCATAGTAATTTTTATTATTTAATTATAATTTTTATTTTGTTTTTTTTTTTAATTTTTTTAAATATCTGCAATTGTTTTTGTTGTTGTTTTTTATTATTGTGTAAATATTACTTAAATTACTAATTATTGTTACCTTTGTGGATGAGATGTATAATTTTTGTTTTGTTGTTTAATTTTTTGTTGTATATGAATACTTATATATGTAGAATGCATATGGTTTTGTGTGGTATATTTGTATGTATGTGGGGTGGTTGTGATTTTTGCTTGCTTGCCTGTCTGCCTGCTAGTATTGCAAAAAGCTTTGCAATGAAATAAAAAATCAGGGTAATGTTTTTGTGGTGATTTATGGTTATGATGATGCTGCTGCTGATGATGATGACAATGATATTGGTGATATACTAATGGGCAATCAGATCGATTTCCAGTTGAAGAAATATTTTTTTTTTAATTTTTTTCCTCTCTGCTGCCCATTGATGAGTACAATGATTGTGCCGTTGATAATTTTTTTTTTTAATATTTTGTTGCTTTTTGGGTTTTTTTAAGGATGATAAGGATTTTGAGAGTAATTTATTTGTTTTTTGTTTTTCCTTTTTATAGTTTAATTTTGTTTCAGTGTGTGTGTTTGTGATATGAATTCGAAATATTTATATATTCAGTTAGGGGTTTGCTCAAAGAAAAAAACCATTACACATTGCCTTACCCGGGGAAGGAGGGGGAAATGTGGGGTCTTTTTATATATGGCAAAGATATTTAAAGGTTTTTTATTTATATATTTAAAAAAAATTATAAAAAATAATAAATAAAAAATAAATATTTATAATAATAATTTCCACAATAAATATTTATTGCACATGACAAAGAATTTTTTTCTCTGTGTGTGTATTTGTAAATTTAAATTGCATAACTTTTTGTTCCTCAATTCATTTTTTTTTTTTGAAGAATTAAAACCAAATTAATTAATGATTTAAATAAATTGTATACATTTTTATTTATTTTCTAGGCTTAACTTTTAATTATAAATTTTTTGTTGTTGTTGTGATGATTTTTTATTTCTTGTTGTTGTACCATGTTGAGCAATGGTTTCATTATTATTCATAGGAAATAATTTATTCATATATTTATTATATGGCTTACAAGTAATGCCTTATTATGTGATGTTTCAGATGTGATTGTGGTGGTAGTGGTATTAGTCATAGTTGTAATAGTATGTGTGTGAGTTGCAATGATGTTAATGACTCATTAAGCGCTTTAAAGGTGGTATTTGATATTTGATGACGATTAGGTGATGACATTTTTGAATTGTGGCATTCATTAGATATATAAATCTTAGATAATTAATTGGGAATTATAAGGGAAATTAAAAATCGAAAATCAAATTTTCAAATTTTTTAATAAAAATAAAATTTAAAAAATATATATCATTTGTTGACGTATGATTAATATTAATTGGGCGTATGAGTAATATTAAATAACAAATTAATCATTGGTCACATATATCCGCCAATCAAGGTTTCTGGTTATATTCTCAATTTTGTACGGCGATTTTTATTGCTATATATTATATATAGCGATTTCATTTGTTCGGTGACCCATAGTGAAATTTTGTGTAGAATATTTTCTACTTTGAAACCAAATCAATATGAGAAGGTTGGGTTAACAATTTGGGCCGAAATCTAGAAATACCCAAAATTAACCCAAACAAAGGAACTTTGATTTTGGTACAGGATTTTCATGAGTAAATATTTTATATATCGATTACATATGGTCGGTGATCTATAGTGAAATTCAATGTAGATTATTTGTTCCATTGATTCGAATTCGCTAAAATAAATAATAAAGGGAGATTTGGACCAAAATTGACATAAGTAGAAAATAATTTGTATATATCCAATTTCAGATCGATTTTTTTGTGATATATATAGTATATACCGATTTCATTTGTTCAGTGACTCATATTGAAATTTTGTTTAGAATCATTTCTACATTGACACCAAACCAATTTGAACATGTTTGGTTAAGAAAATTGGCCGAAATCTGGCAATACCCAAAATTAACCCAAACAAAGGAACTTTGATTTTGGTACATCATTTTCATGATTTAATATTCTAAATATCGATTTCATATGGTCGATGACCTGTAGTGAAATTCGATGTAGAATATTTGTTTCATTAATTATAACGCGCTAAAATGAATAATAAAGGTAGATATGGATCCAAAATTGACAAATAATTTACATAAGTGGGCATTTTTACCCAAAAATAAAATAATTTGTATATATCGAATTTCAGATCGATTTTTTTTGGTTATATATAGAGTATATACCAATTTCATTTGTTCGGTGACCCGTAGTGAAATTTTGTGTAGAATCATTTCTACCTTGACACCAAACCAATTTGAACAGGTTTGGTTAACAATTTAGGACCAAATTTGGAAACACCCAAAATTAACCCAATGGTACAGCATTTTCATGAGTAAATATTCTATATACCGATTTCAGATGGTCGATGACCTATAGTGAAATTCGATGTAGAATATTTGTTTCATTGCTAATAATTCGCTAAAAAATAATAAATGGAGATATGGACTAAAATTGATGAATAATTTACATAAGTGGACATTTTTACCCAAAAACAAAATAATTTCTATATATGCAATTTCATATTGATTTTTTTGTTTATATGTAGAGTACATACCGATTCCATTTGTTCGGTGACCCATAGTGAAATTTTGTGTAGAATCTTTTCTCCTTTGAAACCAAACCAATATGAGCAGGTTTGGTTAACAATTTGGGCCCAAATCTGGAAATACCCAAAAAATAACCCAAACAATAGAACATTGGTTTTGATACAGAATTTTCATGAGTAAATATTCTATATATCGATTTGATATGGTCGGTGACCTATAGTGAAATTCGATGTAGAATATTTGTTACATTGATTAGAATTCGCTAAAATGAATAACAAATGGAGATATGGACCAAAATTGATACATTGGACATTTTTATCAAAAAATAAAATAATTTGTATATATGCAATTTTAGATCGATTTTTTTTGTTATATATAGAGTACATACCGATCTCATTTGTTCGGTGACCCATTGTGAAATTTTGTGTATAATCTTTTCTCCCTTGATACCAACCCAACACAAACAAGTTTTCTTAAAGATATGGCCAAACATTGGAAAATTCCCAAAATTGGCCCAAAAAATACAAATCTTGATTCTGGTACCGAAATTTAATTGCTATATATTATATATACCAATTCTGGTTACTTGAAGACCTATAGTGAAATTCGATGTAGAATTTTTCAACTATTAATCGCAAACAGCTAATATGAAATATTAAGCGAGTTTTGGGTCAACAATGGGAATAAGTGGACATATTTGCCCACAAATATGTTATTTTATATATATCGAAATACAAACAGATTTTTTTGGTTATATACAGACTACCTTCGATTTCTGTTGTTCGGAGATCCATTGTGAAATTTTGTATACAATATTTTCTCCATTGATACTAACCGTATACGAGCAAGTTTTCTTATAGATGTGGGCCAAAATTGGAAAATACCCAAAAATTATCCAAAAAAATCCCAAACTTGTTTTTGGTACCGCAACTTCGTTGCTATACAATATATATAGCGACTTCGGATGGTCGAAAATTTATAGTGAAATTCGATGTAGAATATTTTCTCAATTGATTGCAATACACTAAAGTCGAGGCTTAAGGGAATTTTGGGGCCATAATGGAAATAAGTGGGAATTTTTATTCAAAAATAAGCTATTTTGTTTATATCCGATTTTAAACTGATTTTTTTGATTGTATAAAGAGTAGCTATCGATTTCCGATGTTCGGAGATCTATAATGAAATTCCATAATGATTATTTTCCCCTTTGATTGCAACGTACTAAAATTAAGGATTAAGGGAGATTTTGTCCCAAAATGCAAAAGGAGTGGGTATTTTTATCTTCAAATTACTTATTTTGTGTATATTCAATTTAAAATCGATTTTTTGGTTATATATAGAGTAGCTACCGATTTCTGTTGTTCGGTGACCCATAGTGAAATTTTGTATAGAATATTTTTTCTCTTGATTCCAATCCAATACGAGCAAGTTTTGTTAAAGATTTGGGATAAAATTGAAAAGTACCCAAAATCTCGAAAAGTATGAATTTTTTCTCCCCAATTCTGGCTCTTTATAATACAATTTGATGGATATATATTATATATACCGATTTCTGTTGTTTGGTGACCCATAGTGAAATTTGATGTATAATATTTTCTTCATTGATCGCAAGCCGCTACAATAATGGAATAGGGGAGATTTTGTCCCAAAATGGAAATAAGTGGGGATTTTTACCCAAAATAAGGTATTAGGTATATATTTAATTTCGAACTGATTTTTTTTTTTGGTTATATATAGAGTAGCTTCCGATTTTTGTTGAAAGGAGATCTACAGTGGAATTTGATGTAGAATATTTTCTTTCTTGATACAAATTTGATTCAAGCAAGTTTTGTTGCAAAATTGGGCTTAAATTTAAAAAAGACCCAAATTTAGCCCAAAAAATACCAATTATGCTTTTGATACTGTATTTTTATGCATATATATTATATATATACTGATTTCGGATGGTCGGTGACCTATAGTGAAATTTGCTGTAACATATTTTTTACATTGATAGAAATCCCCTCAAATGAAGGCTTAAGCGAGTTTTGGGCCCAATTTGGAAAAAAAGCTGCAAATATACTGAAAAAATATTTTTTTTTCATATATTTAATTTTAAATATTTATTTTTAATTTTAAATCTTATATATACCGAATTAATTTCTTCGGTGACCCATAGTGGAATTTTGTGTAGGTTATTTTCTTCATTGGAACCAAATTAATATGAGTAAGTTTTATAGAACATTTGGGCATAAATTGGAAAATACCCAAAAAATGCACCACCGAAAATAACATGTATTTATTTTATTATTTTATTGTTTGATACCGCAATTTTATTGATACATATTATATGTAGCGATTTTTGTTAGTCCGTGACCTATAGTCAAATTTTGTGTAGAATATTATCTTCATTGAATAGAATCCCCTAGAATGAAGGATTAAGGGATATTTTGGTCAAAATTGGAAAATACCCAAAAAATGCACCACCGAAAAGAATCATGTAATTATTTAATTATTTTTTTGTTTGAGACCTCAATTTTATTAATAAATATTTTATATTCCGATTTCTGTTGGTCGGTGACCTATAGTGAAATTTTGTGTAGAACATTTTCTCCCTTGATAGCATTCAATGTAAGCAAGTTTTATACAAAAATTTGCCTCGTGTTGAAAAATACCCAAAAAAATATACCAAAAAAGAAAGTTCATTTAAATTTGGTTTTTTACCGATTTTTTTAACGATATACATTATATACACCGATATCTGTTGGTCGGTGACCCATAGTGAAATTTGATGAAGAATATTTTCTCCATTAATCGCAACCCGCTATAGTGGAGTATTACGGGAGATTATGATCCGAATTGGAAACATTGTACTCAAAAATTATTTTTTATATATGTTACATTTTAAAATATATATTTTTATATGTTCATATAATATTTATGGATTTCTAATGTTCAGTGACTCATAGTGAAATTTTGTGTAGACTATTTTTCTCATTGACAACAATCCAATATAAGTATGACTTATATAAGATTTTGACTTGAAATGTAAAATACCCAAAAAAATAACCAACCAGAAATTCAATCATTTATTAATTTAGTTTTTATGTTTGATACCGACATTTTATTAATATATATTATATATACGGATTTTTGTTGGTCGGTGACCCATAGTGAATTTTGATGTAGAATATTTTCTCCCTTAATCGCAACCCGCTATAGTGGAGTTTTACGGGAAATTTTGTTCCGAATTGGAAACAAGGTGGCAAATTTACTTAAAAATGATTTTTTATATATATTATATTTTAAAATATATTTTTTATATGTTCATATAATATTTATGGCTTTCTATTTTACAGTGACTCATACTGAAATTTTGTGTAGAATATTTCTTTCATTAACAACAATCCAATATAAGCATGTCTTATATAAGATATTGCCACGAAATAAAAAAATGGCCAAAAACAAACAACCAAAAAATATTTTATTTATCTATTCATTTTTTTGTTTGTTTGATGCCGATATTTTATTGATATATATTATATATACCGATTTCTATTGGTCGGTGACCCATAGTGAAATTTGATGAGGAATATCTTCACCTTTAATTAAATGCCGCTAAAATGAAGTCTTGTGGGAGATTTTGGTCCAGAATTGAAGTAATGGGGGTAAATATATAGTACCCAATATATATTTATATATATACCGACATTTTATTGATATATATTAAATATACCGATTTCTGTTGGTCGATGACCCATAGTGAAATTCGATGTAGAATATTTTTTTCATTAATCGCAAGCCGCTAAGGTGAAGTCTTGTGGGAGATTTGGGCCAAGAATTGAAGTAATGGGGGTAAATAGATAGTACCCAATTATTTATATTTATGTTTAAGTTTATATATATACCGACATTTTATTGATATATATTATATATACCGATTTCTGTTGATTGATGACCCATAGTGAAATTTGATGAGGAATATTTTCGCCTTTAATTGAATCCCGGTAAAATGAAGTCATGTGGGAGATTTTGGCCTAGAATGAAAATAATAAGGGTAAATAAATAGTACCCAAATATTTCTATTTAATTTATATATATATATATTATATATATATATATATATTATATATATTATATATATATATATATATATTATATATATATATATATTATATATATATATATATATATATTCCCAATTAATATTAACCATACACCAACATTTTATTATTAAAATAAATATAATAAAAATCAGAAATATCGATTATAATGAACACAATAAAACAAATTGTGAGCATGATGAATTCATTTGCTTGACATATATATGTGGCTGTGAAAATATTTTATGATTTATTTTCAAAGAATGTATTTAAATTTATATATTATTTTGAAAAAAATATATTGAAATATTTTGAAAAAAAAATATTTTTTGTTTCATTATTGATTTTTTGAATTTTGCTTGTAAGGGTATTCGAATGAATTATATATAACTCACTTAAAAAATCATTAAATATTTTATTTTTAATTTTTTTAATAAAATTAATATTTTTTCAATTCTCAATATAATTATTATTATTTTTTTTTATTTTTAAGGTTGAACCAAGAAATGTTTAAACTATTTTCTATGAATTTTATTGTGTGTATATTTTTTTGTAACTTTTATTTTATTGAATAATTAAATATTATATTTTTCTTCTTCTCTATATATTTTATTTATTTAGTTTTTTAATTATTCTTTTAAAAAATAGTTATAGTCATTTTTTTATTAACCCTTAATAAAAAAACATAGTCCAAAGAGTTATATGTTGTTGTTTTTTTTTTTTATTGGTTACACAAGTCTAGTACTGGGGATGGATTTGAAGTTGAAGTCAGTTTGTTGTTGAATTAAGATATTTTGAAATTTTAAAATATTTTTTTATTTTTGCATTTATGTTCACAGTTAATAAATTGTGGTGGTTTGAAAAAAATGGTGTGGGTTTTTTTGAAAAAAATATTATTTTAATAAAATTTCTATTTTTTTTTTTGAAAATATTTTTTTGTTTTATTTATTTTTTTATTTATTTATTTATTTTTTATTTTTTTTTTTTTGAAGCACTTATTATACGGGTGTTTGTTTTAATTTTTTTAATAGTATTGACTTTGAAACCCATTCATGGATTTTTCTATTTTCAAATTTCGTTTCAAGGAAAAAAATCATTTCAAGGAAATTCTAATCATAGTCGAAATCATTTATAACGACTTAATCAAAAGTCCCTAAAAAAGTTCTGCCCCATATTTTTTTTATCGTTTACAAGGACATATCGCCTATAGCCTATATAGAGCAGCTGCCGATTTCTGTTGGTCGGAGACTTATAGTGACAATCGATGTGGAATATTTTCTCCATTGATTGCAATCCGTTTCAATGAGGCTTAAGGGAGTTTTTTGGGCCCATAATGGTTATAAGTGGGAATTTTTTACCCAAAAATTATGTTATTTAGAATATATCGAATTTCAAACTGATTTTTCGGTTATATATAGAGAAGCTATCGATTTTATTTGTTCAGTAACCCATAGTGAAATTTTGTTTAGAATATTTTCTCCCTTGATACCGAACCAATACGAGCAAGTTTTCTTGGAAATTTGGGTTAACATTGGAAAATACCCAAAATTGGCAAAAAAAAAAACCAATCATGCTTTTCAATTGCTATATATCAATTGCTATATATTATATATACCGATTTTTGTTAGTTTAAGAACTATAGTGACATTTGATGAAGAATATTTTCTAAATTGATCGTAATTCACTAATTCACTAATATGAGACGTTTATGGAGATTTTGCCCCAAAATATAAAAAAGTGGGGATTTTTATCCAAAAACTATGTTATTTTGAATATATCCAATTTCAGAGTGATTTTTCGGTTACATATAGAGGAGCTATCGATTTTATTTCTTCAGTAACCCATAGCGAAATTTTGTGTAGAATATTTTCTCCCTTGATATCAAGCCAATACGGGCAAGTTTTCTTTGAAATTTGGGTTAAAATGGGAAAATACCCAAAATTGGGAAAAAAAAAACAATCATTCCATTGATATCGTAATTTAATTGCTATATATTATATATACCGATTTTTGTTAGTTTAAGAAATATAGTGAAATTCGATGTGGAATATTTTCTCCATTGATTGCAATCCGCTAAAATGAGGCGTTTTTTGGAGATTTTGACCCAAAATATGAAAAGTGGGGATTTTTACCCAAAACATAAGTTATTTTGTATATATCGAATTTCAAACTGATTTTTCGGTTATATATAGAGAAGCTATCGATTTTATTTGTTCAGTGGCCCATTTATGAAATTTTGTGTAGAATATGTTCTACCTTGATACCAAGCCAATGCGAGCAAGTTTTCTTTGAGATTTGGGCCAACATTTGAAAGTACCTAAAAAATAGGCCAAAAAAAAAAAATACCAAACCTATAGCGATCAATTTCGCCAGTCCATTAGGAGATTTTGGCATCGTTATAAACGATTTCGGGTGCATTTTTTTCTATTTAATTTTTTTCGATTTCATTTGAATTTTTTATTTCAATTTGGTTTGACAAAAAAAAATTGGATTTTTTTAATTTTTAAATTTTTTATTTCAAAATTTTATATTCGAATTAATGTTTTTCAAAAAAATATTTAATTTTTTTTCTAAAAAAAATATTTAATATTTTTTTTCGATTTCATTTGGATTTCTATTTCAATTTGGTTTGACAAAAAAAATATTTTCAAATTTAAAAAAAAATTATTTTTTTTTAAAATTTTATATTCGAATTAATTTTTTTCTAAAAAAAAATATTTTGGAATTTTTTATTTTCAAAAAAATTTTTTATTTCAAATTTTTATATTTGAATTTATTTTTTTCTATTTCAAAATTGGGTTTTTATGTATTTATTTATTTTTCTTTTTTTTCTATTTATCCATCATTGTTGCTTTGCTCGATTTTTTTTATTTATGTGTCTTGTAAATTGGTGTTTATTTGCCTTTAATTATTGTGCTCAATATTTTGTTTTATTTTTTTGTTTTTTTTCCAAAGTGCTTTAATTATTGTTGTTTTTGTTATAATAAAAAGGAATTTAAACTTTCTAAAAACTATTATTTGAAAATTGAAAATAATTAATTATTAATTTTTATTTTTTCTCTCTTTTGGGTAGCTGTTCTAAAAACAGTTGTAATATTTTTTAATTAATATTTTAATTTAATTAATTTTTAAATATATTTTCATTTGGGTTTCCAAAATTCATATTTTTTCCACAATTATTTTTTTTTTATTTGTTGTTGTTGGTTGATTGTTTTACTTCAATTTTTAGCGCTAGAAGATTACATTGTTGATTTCGTCTCTAAAAAAATTCTCTCTTGTTGTTGTTGTTCTTGTTTTGAATATATTTTCATAAATGATAATCTTTTGAGTCTTTTTCTATTCACTTTTTTCTTCCTATTATTGGGTTCATTACTACTCCTATTTAT